>NC_053490.1:93367838-93452838 GCF_905171775.1 Rana temporaria
TTTGATACTTCCAGGCGTGTCTGATCCAGGAGTCCCCTGCTTTGCGGGTCCGTCTGCCTGCCCTTATGTAACTACAGGGAACAGTAGTGACATTGGGGGAGATTTACTATATCTGGTGCAGCTGTGCATAGTAACCAGCTTGTAACTTCAGCTTGTTCAGTAAGCTTTGCCAATAAAACCTAGAAGCTGATTGGTTACTATGCACATCTGCACCAGTTTTAGTAAACAATCTCCACCATAGCGACTGGTTGAAAGAGCCATAGAGCGCATGAGGGAACACAGAATTGCCAAATGTCGATGTTCTGGTGCAGTGAGGTTTGGCATGGCGACAGGTTATTATTTGTTTTGCAGGGAGAATTTTTTTTTAAGGTTTTATGATGAGAATAGCTTGGTATTGGCAAAATTCAGATCTCTACTAATAAAAGATCATAGTCCAATCTCAATCAACCTAACCTCCCACAATGCTATTAAAAAGATGTCATTGTGTACCACTGCTGTTGATTTATATGCTGTGAAATTTTAATAAACTATGTTAAAAAAAAAATATGCCAATGTTGTCATTACAGGGTAAGAGCACAGATGTCTTATACATCGGTGCTAGGAAATGCAACCATCAATATCATTTAATCGTAAGATAGATTAAACTTGTGGAATTACCACTTTGACTTACCTGTATATTCATAGTTACATAGTTTGTGAGGTGTGTGTGTGTTTGTGTGATATTCATAGTTCTTAAAAGTATATGAGCAAATTTTATGTCTCTCAGGGAAACTCCATCACAGGAGGATATACAAAATGTTAAATTTCTAATATGTTTTCTAATATTGCCACATATGCAGATCTTAAAGATCTTACTGTATAAATAATACATATAGTAATACAATATGTAATTGCAGAGAGCTGAGTATTTGATTGTCTTTAACCACTTAAGGACCACCCCGCGCAGATAAACTGCGGCAGGGCGGCCCTCCTGTGCGAAATCACGTACTACGTGATTTCATGAAAAGGGTCTGGGGTGCATTGTCTGCAACGGACGCAGCGGGAGCGGCAGACGTGAGGTTTGCTGGGACCTGCCAATCATTGACAGGAGAGGCAGAATTCTGGTCTGCCCATGTAAACGAGGCAGATCGCCATTCTGTCAGAGAGAAAGATGGAGATCTTGTGTTTCTGCTAAGCAGAAACACGGATCTCTGTCTTCCTCCAGTTAAGCCATCCCCCACACAGTTAGAAAGCACTCCCTAGGAGCACACTTAACCCTTTGATCGCCCCTAATGTTAACCTCTTCCCTGCCATTGTCATTAAGGAGAGTGTAAAAATCGCTGATCGCCACCATTACTAATAAAATAAAAATTCCATAAATCTATCCCTATAACTTTTGCGCAAACCAATCAATATCCGCTTATTGGGATTTTTTTTACCAAAAATATGTAGCAGAATACAAATTGGCCTAAATTTGATGAATAATTTTTTATTTATTTTTTTATCAAGTATGTTTTATTGCAGAAAGTAAAAAGTATTACTTTTTTTTCATAACTGTTGGTCTTTTTTTGTCTATAGCGCAAAAAATAAAAACCACAGAGGTGATCAAATACCACCAAAAGAAAGCTATATTTGTGGGGGGAAAAAAGGACATAAATTGTATATAGGTACAGTATCACATGTCGGCGCAATTGTCGGTTAAATTAGCGCAGTGCCCTATCGCAAACTATGGCTTAGTCATGAAGGGGGGTAAACCTTAATCTGGGCACTTGTAATTCGGTGTGATTTTTAAAGTAGAACTAAAGGCAAAACATATTTTTTTCATTTTTGGATAGAGTAAGAGAGGGTTATAATTAATCCCTGTCCGTTTTTTTATTTTATTTTTTGGTTCTATATGCCACTTGGGAGATTTCCCTTCACTTCCTGACCCATAGCCAAAACAGGGAGTGAAAGGAAATCCCTGCAAATTGAGGAAATCCCTGGTTGTCACTAGTGTCCCCTTTAGGCAGATTTCCCCTCTATTCCTTTTTTGGGAAAAATGACATTTGGGATTTCCTTTTATGTTTGTCAAATAATTATTCAGGAAATGCAAAGAAAATTTAACATTTCCAAGGTATAAGTACTACAACAGATACAAGATATGAAATGTACCGCTTATAATTGGCATCATTGTACATCTTCAAAAAAAAATCTGAAGCATTGTGAGTAGGCACAACACATTTTAACTGGCAATTAAAGGGCCTCTGCAAAAAATGGGTGGGCCTTGACTTCAGGATTGCCCTGTATTGGCTACATCCGTCTTCCCATTAACTCTGACCAGCTTCCCTGTCTCCTTTCCCAATCTGACAGCTGCAGCAGGAGGGGCTGAGAAACCCATGCTGAGGTCAGCTGGAAGGAGGAGAGGAGAGAGCCAGCCAGTCACGTGAGTGCTGAGCAGCGCTCAGAAATACAGTATAGAACGGCTTATTTTTACAAAACCACATACTCTGGGCACATCAGTTAAAGTAATAAAGTAATAAATGTAGCAATTACACTCAGAAATGAGTGCAGCAGTTGGAGCTGACAGGCAGGGAGGGGAGCGGGGAGGAGGACAAAGGAAGACACAGGAGAGCTGCAGATAGCAGCCTATGACGAAGGCACGCAACCTGACCACAGTGTCAGGGCTCGGCAGCCATTATAAACTGGTCAGTTTACAGAGGGGAGTTCCCCACATCCAATTCGCATTACAGAGGAGTGTGACAGACTCAATGGAGCCGGTTCACACAGCTTCGGGGTGGCTGCGGTCTGCATTGAAGAGTCCTGTGCGTCTTCTGGTCCAATTCGGGTGCGAATTCAGGCAAAAATGGACCATCTGTCAGTGTTCACCCTATCCGCTCCGCAGACGGATGGAAAAATAGGATTTTCCTCCGTCTGCAGAGTCAGAGCATAGCGGGGACCGATGAGATCGGGTGTCAGCGGATGTTCATTCGCTGACACCCGCTATCTCATAGGGATACATGTATGTCCCTTTTTCATCCGTAAACGGAAAGGGCCCTTAGTCTGCAGTATTTGCCTGTAGGCTTCCTGCAGTCAATCTTTTCTCCATTAGGATTACCATACCTTGTGTCTCTATGGAGGTAACCATTTTGGTTATGTAGGTAACCATCTTGATAGAGTAACAGGGATTGCTTCATCATTTCAGAGCTCCCCCCGATGACTAGTTGTGGTAGGAACCAAGGAAGTAGCGTGAGAGGTGCAGAAAGTACACATTCACAGGGTGAATGAAGCAGAGGAATGATACTATGTGGAGATAGGGCTAAACAGTTTATTTAGTGCTTCCAGCCACTGCAATTGTTAGTGAACTAAATAACTCATTTGGACCAGCTTGGTTCAAACAAACTATTTCAAGTTGAATGAAACATGGAGATTAGCTTTCATAATAAATACTAAGAATATAGAGGTTTCTTCAATATGGTAATTTTTCCAATGTTTACTTTAATTATCCTCCATAGCTTCAATTCTTTGCATTGATATAGCTGGATTTTTATGTTAGGGAGATTGGTTTCTGATCTTATATTTAATAATACTTATCTGCATTTTAATACTTGCCTTTTTTTGCCCTAGATTACCTTTCCTTCTTCACTATGTGAGGTCTTCATTATGTGAGGTCAATAATCATACAAAATGTCTAGTAAAAATAACATAAAAATTCTTGAATTAAGGTATTTATTTTTAAAAGAAAATAATTTTATAACCTTGCTAAATAAAAAGGAATATAGGAATATTTCATATATAGTTTTTGAGGCACATTTGATCAGAATCAGAGCACCTTCTGTTTCCTTTGCATCTTCTGCATGTCCATGTGTACCAGTCTGTACAGTCTGTAGCCCATTACAGTCAGTAGCATAGAGTAATCTACCTCGATCATCACTGACATATGGCTCCTGATAAACTAGAACATGGCAAAGTGTAGTGTGAAATGCACAAATTTGTGTGAGTCCAGGTCCAAAGATTTTCATTTCAGTGACAGGTAGGATGCCTTGTTTTGTCTCCAATTTGCTCTACTAACATGCGTTTCCAAGATTCTCTTAGATCAGGGGTCTCCAAACTTTTCAAACAAAGGGCCACTTTATTGTCCTTCAGACTTTAGGAGGGCCGGATTGTGGCCAGCAGGGACAGGAAATGTCACGGGCCCAGCATCAGTGAGAATAAATATGGCCTCAGGTTTGGTGGTCAATAGGAGGAGGAGTTTCCCCCCCATTAGTAGGAGGAATAGTATCCCATCATTGGTATCGGTGTAAGATTCAGTGTCCCATTGTTGGTGTCGGTGGGATGAATAGTGCCCCAAGGGCCGGATAAAGGCTATCAAAGGGCCACATCTGGCCCTCGGGCTGCAGTTTGGAGACCCCTGTCTTAGATTATTGACAGTGTTAACCCTCCATATCCTGGAGTTTATGGGCAATAGAAATATAATGCTGGTTCCGATAACTACAATGATCTGTCTCGGGTTGCCCCAGAGTGAAATATAAACCCTGATTTTTATTTTATTTTTGCTATGGGGAGCAGTATCTCCATTTTTCTCTCATCTGGTTTATGTAGTTGTACTGATTGAGGCACAAAAGAGTTCTAGGCCACGTCCCGAATATTTCCACCACAAATTACGGAACAGCTGATGAACCATCTAATAGAATAACTAGAAGGTGGGCAGCTGCTGTCTTAGTAGTCATTGGTGTAGGAGCGGTTTCCTCTTCATTCACTGCAGCCCTACTAAAAGATGGTGCCTTTAGGACTGTAATATGGTACCCGATTATGTCCAGTATAAGTATGTTGTATTTTCTCCAATGGGGTCACCTAAAGTGAATGTTCCTCATATCTCTACAGAAATAAGATCTGTTTGATGGAAATAGTAATAGACTACACAGAAACATCTTTTCTTCTTATGTCCTGCTTGTCATCATCTCCGTATTCAGTTGGATGATGGTTTCTCACTTTTATTTATGTGCACTTTGAACTTTTCTTTCTCTAGGCTTGAGTTCACACTATCTTGTTCAGTCTCTTTCTCCACTTCTGGCACACAAGTGCAGCCCACTGGAATAGTGATGTAGTCTTCAACGTAGACATACCGACCACCTGTGCATGAAGTTGTACGTTGGAGTATAACCGTGGGCATATAGACCGGTGTACTTCGGAAGTTGAAGTTCTCTTCACCAAAGGGGCCTGTCAGACAACCTTTACACAGGCAATATGCTTCTGGAATATACTTGGGGTATCTTGTAGGGTTATATGTTATTCTAGGAGTTGAAAACAAATAGTCTTAATACTATTGACATATCAAATGATGTTCCTGTTTACTATACCTATAATCAACGTATATTACATTTCTAAATCCTGCTGTACTTTTCTATTCATTGCTCTGATGGAGCACAGTGTGTGTGCAAATGCCCAAGAAGGGCTTGAATGACTCACATTATATGTGGCCTATTTAGATTATCTATTTGCTTTTTTATGTTAGAGAGGGAAAAATATATAGCTAAGGCCCCGTACACACGGACGGACAGTCCGCTGAAAACGGTCCGCCGGACCGTTTGCAGCGGACATGTCCGCCCGGAGATTTCTGTCTGATGGTTGTACACACCATCAGACAGAAATCCGCGTGTAAACAATACGCGGGGACGTGGCCGCGCCGTCACCGCGACGATGCGGCGACATGGGCGGCCCTGGAAGTTCAAAGCTTCCACGCATGCGTCGAATCAGTACGACGCATGCGAGGGATGGTGGTCGGTCGGACGTGTCCGGTGAGTCTGTACAGACGACCGAACACGTCCGACGGACAGGTTTCCAGCGGACAGATTTCTTAGCACGCTAATACATTTTTGTCCGCTGAAACTGTCCGATCCGCCGGACAATTGTCCGGTCGGGCCTACACACGACCGGATCTGTCCGCTGAAACTGGTCCGTCGGACCAGTTTCAGCGGACAGATCCGGTCGTGTGTACGGGGCCTAAGAGTAAGCTGAAGTTATTACCTAAACTCAAAATGGAGCAATTACATGGCCGAATACCGATTGGTTAGTATTTATCATTGTTTGAATTAAAGTTGAACACCAAGCAGGTGTTATAAAAAACACTTGTTGATTCCACTGTGAAAAAAGGTCAACTAGTACCCGTCTCTTGTTATTCCCTGAACAGATAAGAAACATGCTGACATAAGGGTACAGCAGAGGAATGATCTCATCCATCTTCTGCTGCTCTTTCATTGACTAATCCCAGGCTGGGGGTAGGGAGTTGAGTGGACCTCAGGGGGCAGATCCACAAAATAATTATGCCGGCGTATCTATTGATACGCCGGCGTAATTTTACATTTCCCGCGTCGTATCTTTGTTTTGTATCTACAAAACAAGATACGACGGCATCTGGGATCGATCCGACAGGCGTACGTCTAAGTACGCCGTCGGATCTTAGATGCAATTGTTCGGCGGCCGCTAGGTGGCGTTTCCGTCGAATTCCGCGTCGAGTATGCAAATTAGCTAGTTACGGCGATCCACGAACGTACGTCCGGCGCATTTTTTTACATCGTTTGCGTTCGGCTTTTTCCGGCATATAGTTAAAGCTACTGTTATGAGGCGTACTCAATGTTAAGTATGGCCATCGTTCCCGCCTCGCATTTTGAATTTTTTACGTTGTTTGCGTAAGTCGTTCGCGAATAGAGATTTGCGTAGAATGACGTCACCGCCGTGAGCATTGGCTTGTTCCGGGTTAATTTCGAGCATGCGCACTGGGATACCCCCACGGACGGCGCATGCGCAGTTAAAAAAAAAACTAGTTTACGTCGGGTCACAACATATTTGCATAAAACACGCCCCCATCACAGAGATTTGCATGGCGCGCCATTACGCCGCCAAAGATACACTACGCCGCCGTAACTTACGGCGGGAATTCTTTGAGGATTTAAAAAAAATATATAAGTTATGGCGGCGTAGTGTATCTTAGATACGCTGCGCCCGTCGTATTATTGCGCGAAGGTCCGTGGATCTGCCCCATGGTCTCTAACCTGGCTTGCTTTCTCGTAAGGCACAGGGCTGGATCCTTTCAAAGAGAAAAGCATTATGTATTTCGGCTATAAATCTAGGTATTTTGCCTGGGGTTCAGCTTTAAAGAGTTGGGGAAAAAAACGTTGCTGTTTCCATGGACTTCATTTAAAGAAAATCTGTCAGAACGAGTTATACAGTGCCTTGAAAAAGTATTCACACCCTTTTGTCATGTTACAACCAAAAAGGTAAATGTATTTTATTGGTATTTTATGTGATAGCCCAACACAAAGTGGCACATAATTGTGAGGTGGAAGTAAAATTATGAATGGTTTTCCAAATTTCTTCTAAATAAAAATCTGAAAAGTGTGATGTGCATTTGCATTCAGCCCCCTTTACTCTGTTACCCCCTAACTAAAATCTAGTGGAACCAATTGCCTTCAGAAATCGCCAAATTAGTCAATAGAGTCCACCTGTGTGTAATTTAATCTCAGTATAATTACAGCTGTTCTTTGAAGGCCTCAGATTTGTTAGAGAACCTTAGTGAACAAACAGCATCATGAAGGCCAAGAAACACTCCAGACATGTCAGGGATAAAGTTATGGAGAAGTTTAAAGCAGTGTTAGGTTATGAAAATATATATACCAAGCTTTGAAGATCTAACGGAGCACTGTTCAATCCATCATCTCAAAATGGAAAGAGTATGGCACAACTGCGAACCTACCAAGACATGGCCATCCACCTAAACTTGTGAGAAAATAAATAAATCGCGCTACCTCTAAAACATAAAGACTTGTTGAAAACACAAAATTATGATTTTAAATGTGAGTGATATATGATGATATATATAGCTCACTAATATATCAAAGACAATGGAGTTTGATAGCCACTAGAAGGCGCTATGTGGCAATCTCAGAACCCTTCAGTGTTAATAAAATGGTGATATGATAATACCAACAAAAAAATAAATTATATACTTTTCGATCAAAAAACATATATAAGCAAAAACTAGAAACAACAATGAAAATAAAATAGGAAAATTAAATAAAAAATAATAATAGCTCCACATACTGTATTAAATGAGTAAAAAGAGTTTATTAAAAAGTAGTAATGCACTTACAAGAATGCAGTTAAAAGATCGCCTTGAATCTGATGTGCCGGCTGGTACACAAATTCTCAGACACCCGTCCACTGGGGGAACGTTTGGAGCTTCTTGGGTGACGACAGCGCGCCGCTCCGCCCTACGTCTGTTTCGTAAAATATTACTTCTTCCAATGGACGGGTGTCTGAGAATTTGTGTACCGGCCGGCACATCAGATTTAAGGCGATCTTTTAACTGCATTCTTGTAAGTGCATTACTACTTTGTAATAAACTTTTTTTACTGATTAAATACACTATGTGGAGCTATTATTATTTCTCACATGGTGGGCAATGGTGCCGGTGAAATCACTTTTTGAATGAGACCCAATTGAACCATATATGTCTGAACTACGAGACTGGGAGTGACTACCTATTACATGCTGTTTATGATCCCCTGTAATAAGGGATTATAGAGATTTGGTAAGGAGCCAATCCATAGTCTGGTGGAGGATACATCACTGTTTTCTTTGGACACGTTTTCAACTAATCTGAAATTTGGCACAAATCACGGGTGTTTGATAATTCATCTGTTAAATACTTATGGACTTTATTGCCACAATTTTTTATTTTATTTTTCATATTTTATTTTTTATTTTCATTTTTGTTTCTAGTTTTTGCTTATATATGTTTTTTGATCGAAATGTATATAATTTATTCTTTTGTTGGTATTATCATATCACTGTTTTATTAACACTGAGGGGTTCTTAAATTGCCACATAGCACCTTCTAGTGGCTATCAAACTCCATTGTCTTTTATATATTAGTGAGCTATATATATATCATCATATATCACTCACATTTAAAATCATAATTTTGTGTTTTCAATAAGTCTTTATGTTTTAGAGGTAGCGCGATTTATTTATTTTCTCACATTTTTTCACTTGTATTTATTGTATACATGCTAATCGCAGCTCTCGGAGTGAATAGACTGTCACTAGGTTGCAGGCCTTTTTCCCCTTTTTTTCACTTTCTCCTGTTTATGGTATTTCAGCACAGTTTCTTTCCAATTTTCCATCCACCTAAACTGACAGGCCTTGTAAGGAGAGCATTAATCAGAGAAGCTGCCAAAAGGCCCATGTTAACTCTGGAGAAGCTGCAGAGATCCACAGCTCAGGTGGGAGAATCTGTCCACAGGACATCTATTAGTCGTGCACGCCACAAATCTGGCCTTTATGGAAGAGTGGCAAGAAAAAGGCCATTGTTGAAAGAAAACCATAAGAAGACCCATTTGCAGTTTGCGAGAAGCCATGCGAGGGACACGGCAAACGTGCAAGAGGGTACTCTGGTCAGATGCGACAAAAATTGAAACTTTTGGCCTAAAAGCAAAACGCTAAAAATGTCACTTTCTAGATGTGCAAAGCTGGAACAGACTTCCCCAAAAAGACTTGTGGCTGTAATTGCAGTGAAAGGGGGTTCTACAAAGTATTGACTCAGACTTTTCACATATTTATTTGTAAAACATTTTGAAAACCACTTATTTTCCTTCCACCTCACAATTATGTATCACTTTGTGTTAGTCTATCACATAATGTTCCAATAAAATACATTTACGTTTTTTGGTTGTAACATGACAAAGTTTGGAAAAATTTCAACGGTATGAATACTTTTTCAAGGCATAGATGGTTGGTGCAAAACCAGCTGGTGTGCTTAATCCAAATCCTCAGAACTGCAATATGGCAGCTGCAATTGCTGACTTGTTTTTGAAGGCGCAAGATCCAGGGCTATCATTCTTGTTTTCACTTAACAGGTCAAAGAGTCACAGACCTGAAGCAAACATGAAAGTAATAAAATGCACATGTTTGTGCCAAATAAATAAACAGGTAGTGAAGCAAGGGTAAGAATGACAGCCCTGAAACTTGCACCTTCAAAATCAAGGCAGCAGTGACAGTTTCCAGATTACTGTTCTGATGCAATGGTTGTGGTCTTCCTAGACATCGAAGGCCTCAAGTGTGGCCCCTATAATGATCAAATAGCCCTAAATATAATTCATTGTATACAGTCACATGAAACATTAAAGAATGTAAACCCAACATTTTATACTCCTGATGTGTGCATGCTGTACTATGTGCTAGTATGAAAACGTATCCTGTTCTCTTTGTATTGTGTGAAACACCTGGTGCTCCTGTCTGTCTCTCTGCTTTCCTACAAAAAAAACTGACCACACTAGGCAAGAGAGCACATCATGGTCAGTTCTCTAGCTGGGCTGGGGACTCAGCCTGCTCTCATCTAATTATCAGACTTGTGCTGACAGCCCCCCCCCCCATGCACAGACATCCACCGGGTAGATCAGTGTGCTGCTGTTTCTCCTCCCCTTATCAGCTAAGAACAGAGGGTATGTGATCACCTATAAAAAAGGGAATTTGTGTTTTTTCATTTCTCTTTTGAACTGGGTAAATGGAAATTGTTGAATTTCTCAAAATATTTGAACAGGTAAACATTAGATCTTTATTCAAACAGGGCCTACAGATAAAGGTAATATGCTTAAAATAAACACAAGAAATATTTGCCTTTTCAATTATTTATTTAACACAATTTTCAATAGACTTAATTGTGTATTGTGGGGGAAAAAAGCACACTCTTGGCATCAGAGGCTTGTCAGCCCCTTCAGAAGAAATTACTAATTGTAGCCATTTGGTATAACTGCCTACCAGTCTCACACATTTTGCAATATATATATATATATATACACACACACACACACACACTGATTCTTAATACAAATGGTAAGATACTATGTATTGCTAAATGTCTAAGGGAACGATACACAGGCCTTATATAGACAACTGTGTTTAATTACCTATGTAACCTAACCAGATTGTATACATAGTTAGTTTCTCACTCTCACTCTCACTCTCACGCACTCACACACACACACTGATTCTTAATATACATGGTGTAAAAAAACATACTTTATTATGATGTAGAATGTATAGTTAACTTGATGACTGCAAACTGACAAAACCCTGACGCAGCAAAGCATACCCAAATCATAGCATTTTCACCACAATGCTTCACAGTTGTTATGATGTTTCTCTCTTAAAATGCTACCTTATGTTTGCAGCAAACATGTCTGCTGTTACTGTAACAAAACATTTCTATCTTTAATTGGTGAGTCTGAAATGAAACACATCCAGAAGGCCTGGTCTTTGTCTATATGTTCAATGGCAAATTGTAGTCTTTTTTCGTAATTTTTTTTTTATGCAAAGGCATTTACAATTATTTTTGAGGGCCTTAGGTAATGATCATGGCATGATGACACCAGATACTCTCTAAGTAGGTTCTAATAAAGAGAGTTGACCGGGCACACCCATAGCATACACACGCTCTGACTTTTCTGCAAACTTTCCTAAAACTTTCCCAACATCACATGGTTTTTCTGCTCTTTACCGCCACCTTTTGGTCAACTTCTGCTATTGTTGGTTAATTTTAACATTGGTTCTGGGCATACTTATTTGTACTTCGGACAAAAGTCAGATGGATTTCTGTACACACGGCCGGACTTTGCACCATCTGACTTTTGTTGCCGAAAAGTTTGTCCATTTGCAGAGCGAACTTTTGTCTGATGAAAACCAAAAAAGTTTGTCCGATGGAGCATACACACGGTCAGATTTTTTGGAAAACTTGCTCATTTTGAAGTTTGTTGGCAAAAAGTCAGACCTTGTGTATGGGGCTTAACATGCAACATCCAAGTCTAATGGGTTTTTTTTTATTTTAAGTGATAATTGTAGGAATGTACTTGCCTTTTCTATATGAGATAGTTTTTTTTTTTTAGATCATGAAAATGTATACACCACAGCAATATAAGTATGTCACCTTTATCTGTAGGCAATATTTTAAACAACATGTAACGTTTGACTGTGCAAATGTGTTGAAAAAAATCAACGATTTTCATGGTGTACTTACTTTATCAAATGACTGTATAATGTTAAAAAAAAGTCAGAGACTGTATACATATCATAGCGGATGTCAGAGACAGCTAATGGTTGAAGACTTGAAGACTGGCTACATGGGATATCGTTGTTGTTACAGCTTCTTTATGAATCTTGCATTGCGCTCCCTACAACCACCTTAAAAGTTACTGCCATCAAATGTTATATACCTTAAAGTAAAGAGCAGCACAGAAAATTGAAAAAGTGTGAAAAAGTAAACCATAGTCTAATGACAATTTTTCCTTCACTGAGTCCTAGCGAGAGCACCTTGATGGTTGTCCACTCTCTCCCAGGGGGTCTTTTGCCGTGTCAATCCCATCAGCTCACTGTGAGCTTTTTTATACCGCGCCAAGCTGGATATATCGCCAAGCCTGGATGCTAGCTTTGTATATCTACTCATTGAATATTCTGGATCTCAAGATTACCTTATACCTTTATCTGTATATACATATATACTTGTTTCTGCTCCCTGTGGTGTGGCACATGCTTCTCGCCCTGCTTTTGAGGCTATTTGAGGAGGACATCCTAATTTAGGAGCCATCTGGTTCCCTGACCTCTATACATGAGCCAAGTTTGTTCTTTATTGGATAAAATCTTTGAAATCTTATATCAATCAAGTTTGATTTCCCTGCAAGATAGTGAGACCCGTTGCTCCTGTTTCTTGCAAAATCCTAATGCGTCCTGATGAAGCCTAACGGTGAAACGCGTCGATGCACTTGGGCTCATAATATATACTCTTGTCTTTTTCGTATATGGTTTTTAATAATTGTTTGTCTCCCATAGATGCCATGTATATGTGTTTATTCTATTAAAGATTATTTTTGATATTATCATTGTTTACTGAGCCGTCAAAGTCCAACCTGGGGCTACCCTTTGGGTTCCCCCCTTTTTTTTTGTAGCACCTTGATGGGAAAGAAATAAGCACTGGGGCTTGGGGCTCCACAATAAGCACTGTAGGCCCAAATGTAACCCCCTGGGCCACAGGTTGGGCTTGAGGGACTTAGATGTGGCACAATATAAATAGATTAAGCTCAGCTGGTTTTGCACAAACAACTTTGGTAAATAGTAGTTGTACAGTAAATCCTCCCCTGGAGAATGGCTCAGGAATGCAATATACAAACACTAGTGACTAATAGTATAAAAATGTCTGTTCATTCACCTATATGCCCATGGAGAAATGCTGTTTAAATTGACCGGCAGCTGCTGCTTGCCTTCCGCTTGGGCCCTCCCATGGATCCCAGCTGGGCAGGTAATATTCTCCTTCTCCAATGGCTGCAGTTGCAATGTGTGGTGGTAGGCACTGAGCATGCCTGCTGCTAGATGCCCATACATCTGCTCCAACACCTCCTCTTGGCGTTCAGCACATCCTTTGGGTTTTGGCTGTGCTCGTTTGATTGGTTTTGAACCATCTGAGCTGACAATCAACAGACCAAAAACTATTACCAAAGGCAACCGCGTCAGACACACCTGCAAAAGACATTTATGCACAAAGCTAATTATTAAGTATTCTGTAAAAAGACGTGTCAAGAAATAAAACATTTAACATCTCCTATTTATATACAATCTGCCTGCAAGCTTAACATACACCTGTAGATCAGACTGCAGTGGATGTAGCAATCCCTGGCCAAGTCTAATGCCGCTTACACATGATCGAAATTTCCGACAAGAAAAGTTCGATGTGAGCTTTTGGTCTGAAATTCCGACCGTGTGTAGGCCCCATCGGACTTTTTCTGTCGGAATATCAGACAGCGAAAATTTGAGAGCTGGTTCTCAAATTTTCTGACGGGAAAAGTTCTTGTCAGAAATTCCGATCGTCTGTATGCGATTCCAACGCGTAAAAAAACACACATGCTCGGAATCAATTAGATGCATGCTCGGAATCATTGAACTTCATTTTTCTCGGCCCGTCGTAGTGTTGTACATCACCACGTTCTTGACGGTCGGCAAGTTTGAGCCAACATTCCGTTGCAACAACCCTGCAGTCATGTGCAATGCTTATGGTGGTTCAGTCTTTTAAGGCCTCCTGCACACTGGACATTATAAAAATGCCAGTTACCTTGGCTGTAGAAAGAATGTTTTTTTTCAGCTTTTTTCAGAGTTGGAGCGTTTTTACAGCTGAAAAACTCCTCTCAAAACACACTAGTTCTGGGTTTTTTTTCCAACCAGAAAAAGCCCTTCCAAAAACTCTAATAGCAGCCTATGTGTGCATGGATACATAGGGTAACATGCTCAGGAGTTTATTGGCTGCAGAAAAATACAAGCCTAATGCCGCGTACACACCATCACTTTATGTGATGAAAAAAAATGACGTTTTTAAAAACGTCACTTTAATTGACTGTGTGTGGGGGAAAACGTTGTTTTATGTCTTGTAAAAAACGACCAAAAAAAATTGAAGCATGCTTCAATTTTATGTGTCGTTTTTCAAAAGTGCACTTTTTACTTCACAGAAATTGACCGTGTGTAGCAAAAAACGTCGTTTTCTAAGACGTTTTTTCATCCACGCATGCCCAGAAGCGAGCTTCAATGGAAAAACGTGGTGGAACGTAACCTCACTTTGCAAGAACATTGTGAGAAAAACGATGGTGTGTAGGCAACTTCGTCTTTGAAAATTGAAGTTTCAAAAACGTCATTTTTTACTTCACAGAAAGTGTCGTTTTTTTTCATCACATAAAGTGATGGTGTGTATGCGGCATAAAGCCAAAAACAGCAGCTGTGAAAATGCCCAGTGTGTATGAGGCCTGATGCCTCTTACACATGACCGGTTTTCCCGATCATGTGTGAGATATTTTATTTGTATTTATTTTTTATTGCATTTAAGTGTAAATATGAGATCTGAGTTTTTTTTTTACCCCAGATCTCATATTTAAGTAGTCCTGCCATGCTTTTACAAGGGATGTTTACATTCCTTGTAATAGGAATAAAAGTGACACAATTTTTTTTTTTTAAAGCAGTGTAAAAATAAAAGGTAAAATAAGAAAACATAAATACAAATTTTAACGCGCCCCGTGCATGCGTGCAGAAGCGACCGCATACGTGAGTAGCACCTGCATATGAAAATGGTGTTTAACCACTTAAGGACCGCCTAATGCCGATATACGTCGGTGTCCCGCGATCGGTCACAGGAGCTGAAGAAGGGGGAGAGGTGTGTGTAAACACACCTTCCCCGTTCTTCACAGTGGCAGTGTCACTGATCATCTGTTCCCTGATATAGGGAAAGACGATCAATGACGTCACAAGTCCAGCCCCGCCCCTACAGTTAGAAACACATATGAGGTCACACATAACCCCTACAGCGCCCCCTAGTGGTTAACTCCAAAACTGCAATTGTCATTTTCACAGTAATCAATGCATTTTTATAGCACTTTTTGCTGTGAAAATGACAATGGTCACAAAAATGTGTCAAAATTGTCTGATGTGTCCGCCATAATGTCGCAATCACAAAAAAAAATCGCCGCCTCTACTAGTAAAAAAAAAAAAAATATTAAAGCGGGAGTTCACCCAAAAATCAACTTTCTGCAGTTAGATCCAGCATACTGCTGACATCTGCAGTATGCTGGTCTTTTTTTTTTATTTTGGTACTTATCGTTTTAGCAGTATTTCTTCTATGGCTCAGAGCGGGGAATCCTGCGGGGAATGGGCGTTCCCGAAGGCAAGCAAGTTGATTGACGGCCTTCAATAGCGCGTCACGGCTTCCGAAAACAGCCGAGGCAACACTTGGCTGTTTCCGGCACCTGCGCCTGCCGTGTAGAGCTGACTGCGCAGGCGCCGTAAATTGCTGAGTGTCACTCGTGTGGATTTTCGGAAGCCGTGACGCGCTATCGAAGGCTGTCAATCAACTTGCTTGTCTTCGGGAACGCCTATACCAAGAAGTAATCCCCGCTCGGAGCCATAGAAGAAATACTGCTAAAACGATAAGTACCAAAATAAAATAAAAAAGACCAGCATACTGCAGATGTCAGCAGTATGCTGGATCTAACTGCAGAAAGTTGATTTTTGGGTGAACTCCCGCTTTAATAAAAATGCCATAAAACTATCCCCTATTTTGTAAACGCTATAAATTTTGCGCAAACCAATCGTTAAACGCTTATTGCAATTTTTTTTACCAAAAATAGGTAAAAGAATACGTATCGGCCTAAAGTGAGGAAAAAAATAGTTTTTTTATATCATTTTTGGGGATATTTATTATAGCAAAAAGTAAAAAATATTGCATTTCTTTCAAAATTGTCGCTCTATTTTTGTTTATAGCGCAAAAAATAAAAACCGCAGAGGTGGTTAAATACCACCAAAAGAAAGCTCTATTTGTGGGAAAAAAAGGACGCCAATTTTGTTTGGGAGCCACATCGCACGACCGCGCAATCGTCACTTAAAGCGGCGCAGTGCGGAATCGCAAAAAGGGGCAAGGTCCTTTAGCTGCATAATGGTCCGGGTCTTAAGTGGTTAAACCACACATGTGAGGTATCACCACGATCGTTAGAGCGAGAGCAATAATTCTAGCCCTAGACCCCCTTTGTAACTCAAAACATGCAACCTGTAGAATTTTTTAAACATTGCCTAAGGAGATTTTTAAGGGTAAAAGTTTATCACCATTCCACGAGCAGGTGCCATTTTGAAGGGTGAAATGTTGGGTATCAATTTACTCAGCGTAACATCATCTTTCACAATATAAAAAAAAATTGGGTTAACTTTACTGTTGTCTTATTTTTTTATTCAAAAAATTTATTGTAAAAGGAATATCTAGGGAGGCCAAATTTGTCTAAACAACCTGGAATCTAGGGTTACAGTCTGTGGTAAGGGCAGCATAATATGTTATGAAATAAGTTTGGTAAAGTCCGGGTGCTGTAACATTTTCTCCGGTGGCGGCACTCGAATTGGATTGTCTAAAGAACCAAACTGTGCATGGACAGCATGTCGGAGTTGATAGTAGTAAAACAGGTAGGTGCGTGGTAGGTCAAAGTCCATGCGCAATTGGTAAAAGGACTTAAAGGAGTTGTAAAGGAAAAAAAAATGTCACCTTAATGTAATCTATGCATTAAGGTGAAAAAACATCTGATGACGCTGGAACCCCCATCCCCCCCCCCCCAGTCCCCGTTTTACTTACCTGACCCCTCGAAAGTCCCGCACTCGGTCCCGAGATCCTCTTCGCCACCAAGCCTGGCCACTGATTGGCTAGAGCGGATGGATTGAGAGCAGCGCAGCCAATGTCTGGCGCTGCTGTCAATCACATCCAGTGACGCGGCGCGCCGAGGGGCGGGGCCGAGTGATACAGTGAGCGGATTTTTAAATCTGTAGCTTTTATTAAAATAATATCTGGTGATCCTTCCATGAAGGGCCTTGCTTCAGCACCTCCTGTGTATAGAGTGACAGTGCTCTGTCCCTGTCCCAACTTAGCTCCTGCATTGTCAGCCTATAACATAAGATTCCCATGGATGCTAGAAGTGGCTTTTGTACACACATCACGTCGGCATGATGTGTCACATATAGAAAATGGCATGCAGCCATTGTTCATGTACTGTATATAGAGTAGCTATGAAGTAACTGCAGGGGATCAGCGCTAGTTTGCAACAAAGAATGAAGAGAGATATTAACGGGAAAACACTGTTTTTAAATAAAAAATTACCCAATAAAATGACACAATGAGAATACACTTGCAAAATTCAAGCCTGGAACCCCCCCACCAAAAATGGTTTTAGAGGATGCAACCCATGAGGCTTCATTTTGCACATTTGTTGTAATCATCCTAAAGTCAATAAACTTTGGACACAAGTCTGTAACTTAACCACATCAATACTGGGCACTTTCGCCCCCTTCCTTCCCAGACCAATTTTAAACCTTTAGCGCTCTCGCACTTTCGATGACAATTGTACGGTCATGCTACACTGTTTGCACAAATAGAGCTTTCTTTTGGTGGTATTTAAGCGAAAAAAGAGCAGAAATTTGAAAAAAAAAACCCAATATTTTCTTCTTTCTATTTTAAAAGAAATCCAATAAAATCTAATTTTGTCATAAATGTAAGCCAAAATGTATTCTGCTACATGTTTTTAGTAAAAAAAAATCCTGTTAAGTGTATAATAATTGGTTTGTGTGATCACGGACATATGATTTTACTGTTACATATGTGGGGAACAGGTGTGTGGGAACAGGTGTTTTTACTATGTGGGGACATGTGTGAATGGGGACGTGTGTGTACTGTGTGTATTTTACATTGTGTGTGACACTAGGCTAGTGATCAGTGAGTAAAAAGCTGTAAAAAACAGCTCATACTCACTGTTCACCAGCTGGGCTGCAGCGATCCCTCTACTCTCCTCACCGACAACTTCTGTGTGAGGAGAGGAGAGCCGATTGCCTAGCAACCTTCTCTGTGTTTACATCACATGAAGGCTGTGATTGGACACGGCTGTTATGTGATCAGGAGGGCCAATCACAGAGCCCTCCTGCTGATCTGAGATGCGCCGTGTCCGGGTGACACGAGTGCATTGGGATCGCGCCGCTGCGCCGGAATGCGAGCACTATCCCCCTCCTTCTGAGGGACGTTCCCGAACGTCCACTCAGAAGGAGAGAGCGTATATATGCAGTGGGAAGTAGTTAAATAAACGTAAAACGTATTAAGCAGAAGAGAAGATTCTGAATGACACCCCCAAAAACCTCTTCAAAATATGGTCATCTTAGGTAGGCCACCATCAACTGCCTAGACTGAATCTTCAACCGCTGCACATAGGTAAAATATTAAATATTTCTAAGTACGCATCCTCCCAACCAGGCCCTCCCTGCAATCCATTAACCTCACTCACCTCTCTCTTCCATCTTAAAGTATAATTAAATACTTGTAGTTTTGGTTGGAGGAGAGAGGGAGTAGAACCCCTGACAGTTTTTATAGCTGTCTGTGCCCCCGGAGATGCACCCTCTCTATTTGTCCTGTTTACCACTATCATTGAAAGTGAAAGTAAAGAAAATCCCACATTTTGGGTTGTCCCCAGAAAAGTAATAGAGGGGACATTTTCCAATGGGGACACTAGTTTTGGTTACATAGTATGTTTGAAAAAAGCCCATCTAGTTCAACCAATAAAAAAGGAAGAAAAAAACTGGGGGTCCCTAAGAGATTTCTTACTTCCTGTTATGGCTATGGGGCAGGGTGTGAAGGTATATGTCTTACATGGGAGGGCAAATGTAAACCTTACAGGGATTATAACCCTTCCTTATGTTATTTAAAAAAAAAAAAAGTTTCACCTTAAGCGCATAGGAATACCCTTTCCCCACCGAAAGAACATACCTACCTCACAACACTCTTAACCAACCCACCTTCCCCACTTTGAGAGATGGGCTCCCATTACATCACACTAACCTCTCTCAACTACTCAACTATGAGAAGCACAAGATGACATACTGGGGGCATGGCCTCTAGGTTATATGCTCTGCATGTGCCTCCACTGTGGGGACACTCATTAGTTAGCGTTAGGTACCACAGATACCAGGGTGCCGTAGCAAGGCTCTGTGGCTTACGCATGCATTTGCAAATGCGTGCGGACTAAACCCCTGTTTTTAACGCATATGCCGTGTACACACGATCGGTTTGTCTGATGAAAACGGTCTGATGGACCGTTTTTATCAGACTAACCGATCGTGTATGGGCCCCATTGGTTATTTATCCATCGATTAAAAAACTAGCAACTTGTTTTAGAATTATCTGATGGTTAACTAACCATCGTCTGTGGGCACGTCCATCGGTTAAAAATCCACGCATGCTCAGAATCAAGTCGACGCATGCTCGGAAGCATTGAACTTCATTTTTCTCAGCACGTCGTTGTGTTTTACGTCACCGCGTTCTGACACGATCGGTTTTTTAACTGATGGTGTGTAGGCACGACTGATGAAAGTCAGCTTCTTTGGATATCTGATGAAAAAATCCATCAGACCGTTTTCATCGGATGAACCGATCGTGTGTACAGGGCAATACTG
Organism: Rana temporaria; assembly: GCF_905171775.1. NCBI lineage: Eukaryota > Metazoa > Chordata > Amphibia > Anura > Ranidae > Rana > Rana temporaria. The sequence continues at coordinate 93,387,846 of NC_053490.1, forward strand.
TTAGACAAGTTTAATTGGTTGTCTGCGAGCTGGTCGGTAAGTAAACTTGTTTTTTTTCCCATGGATTCATCCATGGCCCTGTTTATATCTCATGTAGCCTTCCAATGCTGCTTACTGCAATGGCCAGCTACAGATGGGGGCAGTGGCGTCTTTTTTGTATCACTGTCATGTGTATTGGTCAGGCAACACACTGACACCTTTGCAGCCATTGAGCCAATTGTTGGGTGCTCAGTGTGCTCCTGGATCCACCTGCCCTCACCTACCCATCAGAATGCATGTGCCTCCACTGTGGGGACACTCATTAGTTAGCGTTAGGGACCACATATACCAGGGTGCCGTGGCGTGGCTCTGTGGCTTACGCATGCATTTGCAAATGTGTGCGGACTAAACCCCTGTTTTTAATGCATACTGTGAGGCCCCATACACACGACCGAGTTTCTCGGCAGAATTCAGCCAGAAACTCGATGGGAGATGTATTCTGCCGAGAAACCCGGTCGTCTGTACACTTTTGGCCGAGGAAACCAACGAGGATCTCGTCGGGCCAAATAGAGAACATGTTCTCTATTTCCTCATTAGTCAATGAGGAAACTTGGCTCTCCGAGATACTCGGGGGCTACACAAGGAACTCGAAGAGCAAAACGATGTGTTTTGCTCGTCGAGTTTCTCGGACGTGTGTACGGGGCCTTAGACAAGTTTAATTGGTTGTCGGCGAGCTGGTCGGTAAGTAAACTTGTTTTTTTCCCATGGATTCATCCATGGCCCGGTTTATATCTCATGTAGCCTTCCAATGCTGCTTACTGCAATGGCCAGCTACAGATGGGGGCAGTGGCGTCTTTTTTGTATCACTGTCATGTGTATTGGTCAGGCAACACACTGACACCTTTGCAGCCATTGAGCTAATTGTTGGGTGCTCAGTGTGCTCCTGGATCCACCTGCCCTCACCTACCCATCAGAATGCATGTGCCTCCACTGTGGGGAAACTCATTAGTTAGCATTAGGTACCACAGATACCAGGGTGCTGTGACAAGGCTCTGTGGCTTACGCATGCATTTGCAAATGTGTGCGGACTAAACCCCTGTTTTTAATGCATACTGTGAGGCCCCATACACACGACCGAGTTTCACGGTGGGAGACGTATTCTGCCGAGAAAACCGGTCGTGTGTACACTTTTCGCCGAGGAAACCGACGAGGATCTCGTCGGGCCAAAAAGAGAACATGTTCTCTATTTCCTCGTTAGTCAATGGGAAAAGTTGGCTCGGCGAGATCCTCGGCGGCTTCACAAGGAACTTGACGAGCAAAACGATGTGTTTTGCCCGTCGAGTTTCTCGGACGTGTGTACGGGGCCTGAGATAGGTTTAATTGGTTGTCGGCGAAGCTGGCTGGTAAGTAAGCTTTTTTTTTTTCCCCCATGGATTCATCCATGTTCCTGTCTATATATGCTCTTCAAGCTCATATACAGCTCCTAATACACCCCCCCCTTCCTATATAAAACCGTATCCCTTACTTCAGATAGTACACATATCGAATCTCACAATTGCTATTGTTAACCTTGCTGTGTAAAAGTTTGTATCATCCCAGCTTTGTAACCCTTCCCTTACATCTCATGCACATGGACATTTGCATGCATTTTTTATGCCCAGTGAGCCGCAGTTAGCGTGTACAGCCAACCATACATGTGAATGGTCTGCATGCGGTCATAGTTGTGTAAACGCCGCTGCTTCTGTGCATCACGCATGCGTCGTATAGAACTATGGCCACATATATACAGGGAAGCGCTATGAATTTTATGCTAGGCATATACAATTTTTGTAATTGTTCTAATTCCAAAAACTCTAAAATATTTTAAGAGATAAAGGTATGAGGAAGTATTTTATTTAATACCACATCTTACGATAACTGTACGCTAGCAAACGCAAAAAGTAATTTACGTAGTAAAATTTCCATCTACTTTTTTTTTTGCACCCTGCATTCCAAATACAGTCTCCGAACATTCTTTCACATACACTTCTCCTCTATACAGAGCAGCATTTCACAGGAAAAGTCCAGCCTCCCCCTCCATGTGCACTCACACACCTCCATCCCCTCCTGTGGTCCTCCCCCATCCTCACCTTGTTCTCTGGCTGCATCCTGAAGGTGTGAAGACGGGACTGGCAATGGAGAGAGCAGAGCTGAAATCAAGCTGGCTGGAGGAAATGGTCTGGAATGAGGAGATGAGGAAGAGGAGGAGGAGGAGGACAGAGGAACCTCACACGGCACAGATCATGGATTGCATAAGAGAGCCGGTACACCACCAATGTCTTCTATCACACAGCGGATGGATAATTAGAGCAGAAGGAAGGAGGACAGAAGGAAGGAGGACAGAAGGACCCAGGTGGGAATAGTCTGGAGATGTGGACTGCTCTTGGTAGAAGCTGGATAATGGAATGACCTGGGAACTGGCAGCAGATGGAGACAACAATCCACCCATTCCCAGTCCCCTCTCTCTCCCTCTCTCTCATTCTCTCTCCCTAGGTTGGGGTTGGACTGATGCCCTGGACACCAGGAGCTTTCACACAAACACTCTTGCTGGGAGGCTCACAGGGGTTGTGTGTTTAGGGCTTAGAACAGCTGGAGAGGCCAGTCACAGCCAACATGACGGCGAACGTCTTACATAACATTCCTTTCAAAAATGCTACATGCAAAGGCTCGGTTACTAGCACTCACTCTAGAAGGCTTATTTAATAAACAGTAAAAGAAACAAAGTCACGGCTGCCAATCAGAATTTTAGGGAAGGCCACACCACATCGCACGTGTCAGCGCATATGCGCTTTTTGATTTTTAAGTTCATTTTTTACTTTAATTCTTTACTTTTACCTAACTCACACTGCAGTATATAGTACTTCCTTGTAGCATGTCTGACAGGGTTCATTTTGGCAGCAAATTTCTATTTAGTTTAATGCCGCGTACACGCCATCACTTTATGTGATGGAAAAAAACGACATTTTCTGTGAAGTAAAAAACAACGTTTTTGAAACTTCAATATTCAAAAACGACGTTGCCTACACACCATCGTTTTTTCACAATGCTCTAGCAAAGCGAGGTTACGTTCACCACTTTTTTCCATTGAAGCTCGCTTCATAACTTGCTTCTGGGCATGCGCGGGTTTAAAAACGTTGTTTTAAACGTCGTTTTTGCTACACGGTCAATTTTTGGGACACAAAAAACGAAGTTTTGAAAAACGACACAAAAAATTGAAGCATGCTTCAATTTTTTTTGTCGTTTTTCACAAGACATAAAACAACGTTTTCCCCCACACACGGTCATTTAAATTGACGTTTTTAAAAACGTCGTTTTTTTTCATCACATAAAGTGATGGTGTGTACGCGGCATTAGTCTTAGGACTAAAATGGCATTTTTGTTTTAGGCTGCATTCACACCTGAGCATTTTGTCGCCTGAAGCGCGACGCTCCAAAACGCTAGAGGGGAAAAAATACATTATTCTCAATGGAGATGGTTCACATCTCCACTCCAAAACGCCTGACGCCGAACGCCTGAAGCTCAAACAAGTTCCGGACCCTTTTTTGTCGCGCAAATCGGGCGGTTTGAGCGTTTGTTTTTCCCATAGAAAGTAATGGAAACACTCGATTCAAGCGACTAGCGCGACAACGAGCGTTTGCTACAGGCGTTTTGCCGCTTTAATCAATAGAACATTTCACCCAGGCAGAAGATAAATAAAATCTACCAACATAGCAACAAGTGATGAAAAGATAATAATTTATCCTATTGGCTAAAATAAAAAACGTCGAAGTACAAAAACTTCGGACGACGCTGTATGCAAACGCGCAAATACGCATAAATACGCGCGACAAAACGCCGGAAAAAAATGCCCGAAAAAGCGACCAAACAAGCTACGCTCAGGTGTGAATGCAGCCTTAGTGCCATTTTAGTCTTCTGCAATTGTTTTAATTTTAGTCGTATTTAGTCAACTAAATCTTCAGTACATTTTAGTCGACTAAAATCTAATGAGTGTAATAACATTTGAATGCATTAGTTAACATTTCTCTACAATTTCCAAACTCATTATATACGGCTGGAGTGAAAAACCTAACATATTATTTATGGTATTGATGTATGAACATGCACTACAGACCAGTGTTGATTTTAAAGTCAAATTCCAATTTAGTTTTATAGCTAGATTCACGTACCTGTGCCTAACGTTAGGCAGGCGTAGCATATCTCATATGCGCTACGCCGCCGTAAGTTAGAGAGGCAAGTGCTGTATTCACAAAGCACTTGCGTCCTAAGTTACGGCGGCGTAACGTAAATCGGCCGGCGTAAGCGCACCTAATTCAAATTGTGAAGAGGTGGGCGTGTTTTATGTAAATAAAGCATGACCCCACGTAAATGATGTTTTTAATCGAACGGCGCATGCGCCGTCCGTGGACATATCCCAGTGCGCATGCTCCAAATTACGCCTCAAAGACTCATTGGTTTTGACGTGAACGTAAATTACGCCCAGCCCCATTCATGAACGACTTACGCAAACGACGTAAAAATTAAAAAATTTGACGTGGGACCGACAGCTTTTTGTTGGACTAACTTTACGCCTGAAAACGCCTTACGTAAACGGCGTATCTTTACTGCGATGGGCAAGCGTACGTTCGTGAATAGGCGTATTTCGCTGATTTACGCATTCTAGTCGTAAATCAGCGTACACGCCCCTAGCGGCCGGCGTAAATAGTCAGCTAAGATACGACGGCGCCCACCGTCATATCTTAGCTAGATTTAAGTGTATCTCAATTTGAGAATACACTTAAATTTACGACGGCGCAGATTCAGAGTTACGACGGCGTATCTACTGATACGCCGGCGTAAACCTCTCTGAATCTGGCTATTAGTCTTTTGCATTGTACACATGACCGGTTTTTACGACGACTGACATTTTTTATATTGATCGTGAAAACCGGTCGTGTGTATGCTCCCTAGCAGTTTTCTCGACAAAAAAATTGAAACCAGCTCTCTTTTTTCTCGTCGTGTTTCACGTCAGTCTTTTTTTCGCGAAAAACTATTGTGTGTATGCTTTTCCAAGAGGAAAAAAAAGTGCATGCTCAGAATCAAGTATGCCGCCCAAAAGCAGCCCAAAAGGTGGCGCATTTAAAAAGAAACTTTCCTTTTATAGTCCCATCGTATGTGTTGTACGCCACCGCGCTTTGGTCGGACATTTTTTTGGCATGAACCTGTGTATGCAAGTCAATCTGTAGAGGAATCACGTCGGGAAAAACATTGTTTTTTTTCCTGCCGAGAAAAATGGTTGTGTCTACGAGGCATTAGTCTTATGTCGCGTACACACGATGATTTTTCGGCATGAAAAAAAACGACGTTTTAAAAAACGTCATTTAAAATGATCGTGTGTGGGCTTCACATTGTTTTTCGGCTTCTGAAAAACGCCAATTTTTTTTTCGAACATGCTGCATTTTTTCACGTTTTTAAAAATCTTGTTTTTCGGGTTGTAAAAAAATGATCGTGTGTGGGCTAAAACTACGTTTTAAACCCGCGCATGCTCAGAAGCAAGTTATGAGATGGGAGCGCTCGTTCTGGTAAAACTACCGTTCGTAATGGAGATAGCACATTCATCACGCTGTAACAGACAAAAAATGATGACGCGCACGTTGCCGCGTCATCATCGCGGCGACGGCGCGACACGTCAACGCGGTTGAATTCCGCGCAGATTTGGATCCGATGGTGAGTACATGCCAACGGATCCAAATCCGCCAGAGGATTTATCCGCGGATACGGTCCGGCAGACCTTTACCATTTGCTCACATTCACCGTATATGTATATATATATTTAGAGTGATTTACCTTTTTTTCACCAGTGTGTTGGTTCGCGCAGAACCCCTTTATTTATGATTTCTGTATTTGTGTATTGTAAACACTATTAGGTTTTGCTGCACCTTATTTGTTTTGGGTTATCACCATTAAGGACTCTGTAGTAGCGCGGAGGTTTTTTCTTCATTCAGGCCAAAGAGTGCCGTCGTACGTGTTTCACGTCACCACGCTTTGTTCATCATTTTTCAAAAACGATGGTGTGTTTGGCAACATCGTTTTTAATGATGAGTTTGGAAAAAGTTGTTTTTTGGACATGCTGAAAAACAATGTTTTTTTTTCATGTATCCCAACCCAGTAGTGTCAATGAGCCCTCATACTGCCATGGCCACAGTAGATCAGGTGTTCAGTGATTGGACAAGGGGAGATTGTGATGTTCTTATAGGCTGTGTCCAGTCGCAGAACATTTTATTTATTTATTTTCTGAATTAAGAAGCTGCAGAGTGAACTGCTTGCTGTGATTGCCATGCGTCAGCCTCGACTGTCACTTTCAGCAGCGGAGGTTCAACGCTGTCAGGGGGTTGATGAGTCTAACAATTTTCAGGAATAAAGCAGCAGCCACCAGTGGAGCACACATGATCAGGGGGTATGGTACCTAGTTAATGCCCAAATATTGTTTTTGCCTGGAGTTCAGCTTTAATGCACCAAATTTTATTATAAATAGAAATCCTTTTAATTTTGTGTTACATCAAAAGGTAGGAATAATGCATTTTAGCAACTGTCCCTGATTTTAAACAAATTCGGATTGCGAGTAATGTGGTTAACAAGCGTTTTTCAATACGTTTTTCATTAACTCCTGACTCGGTTTGCGAGTGTTGTCTCGCAACACGAGCAGGATTCAAGCCAATGCGGTGTGCAGTACCGCATTTGGCCAGAGGCGCGGGGGAGCCGGAAGCCGGGCGGAGCTGATCGGAAATACTCAGAAATACTCTGTTCCGAAGGTTTCTGAATACAGCCAAGCCATCCCGAGTATTTCCGAGGCTCTCTGGCGCCCCCCACCTCTGGTTACAAGCGGTATTGCATGCCATAGAAGTCAATGCGGAACTAATTATTTTTGTTTCCATTGATTTCTATGGGGAAACTCGCTTTGATATGCAAGTGATTTGGATTATGAGCATTCTCCTGGAACCGATTATGCTAGTAATCCAAGGTTCCACTGCAGTAAAGTATATCATATTTAAACCTTTTTGTTTTTTTACATTTCTTCAGTAACTTTCTGGTTTCTTGCCTAGACAAATTATACCATACATCCCAGGAGTCTTCAGGAGAGGAGGGGTTAGGCGCCCTCTACTGCCTGCATGCCTAAGGCTAGGGCAGATGGATTCCAGGGAGTAAATGCTACATGAATCATCTGCCCTTACTCATATAATTAAATCGTGTTTTTGAGTTGTGGTGCTCAGATGCAGTAAAGATCGGCTATAAAAAGGTCCATTAAAATAAATGGTAAATGCACAAAAATTCTCCAAGTCAGCATACGAATGGGTAGAATCCACACCTCCTCTACCCATGTAGGACCAATTATCTATACATTTAGAACCACCCTCAGCCAGAGTTTTGTTCTCCTCTATAGCTCTTCATAAGTCATCTGGTATGAACAATGCTTTCACCTACCAACTTATGGTGGTAGAACCATGGCTGCCTATCTGGCCATATGCCTGTGTATAATCCCTCAAGTAGACATTAAACTGAGCAGTGGCGGTTCGTCCATAGAGGGCGCTGGAGCGCCGCCCCCTCTGGCTCTCACCGCCACTGAGTCTAATAACATAGATTCATGCATTGCATGATTCTATGTTATTATCGCCGCTGCCGCTGTTCTATTCAGATGGTCGGCGCTCATGTCCGGCCATCTGAATAACGGCAGCTGGTTGGCTGTTCTACAGAAGTGCCTATCAGAGCCAACGGCCCTCGGGTCCCGGAAGCTTATACAAGGAACGCACTAGGGATGCGCTCCTTGTATAAGACTGACAGGCGTCTCAGCCAATCAGGTTCACCGGTTCTGGTAACCTGATTGGCTGAAGCGTCATCGAGGGCGGGAGAAGACATCGAGGGACGGTGGAAGCAGGGTGGCTGACCCCAAAAAGGTAAGTGCCGGGCTGAAATGGGGAGGGGGCATTTTACAGGGCACAGTGGCAGAATTTAACAGGGCACAGTGGCGAGTACAATTGATGGGCACAGTGGCGAGTACAATTGATGGGCACAGTGGTTACAGCAATTGATGGGCACAGTGGTGACAACAATCCATGGGCACAATGGTGACAACAATTGATGGGCACAGTGGTGACAACAATTGATGGGCACAGTGGTGACAACAATTGATGGGCACAGTGGTGACAACAATTGATGGCTGCATTTGGCATGGCACAGTGGTGACAATTGATGGGCACAGTGGTGACAATTGATGGGCACAGTGGTGACAATTGATAGCACAGTGGCTGCGTGTAATGGCATGGCACAGTGGTGACAGTTGATTGGCACAGTAGCTGCGTTTGATGGCATGGCACAGTGGCGACAATTGATGTGATGGCACAGTGGCCGCAATTGATGGGCACAGTAGCTGTGTATAATGGGCACAGTGGCTGCCTTTGATGGGCACAGTGACTGCAACTGATGGGCACAGTAGCTGTGTATGATGGGCACAGTGAGGCTGCAATTGTTTTTTTTTTGTTTGTTTGTTTGCGCCCCCCCAAAAATTTGGAGCACCAGCCGCCACTGCAACTGAGTCTATAATAGAGTCTTGGTGCTGGGCATTGAGAAACTGAATTATTTCAGGTAACAGCAAGAGTTTTTTTTATACTGTAATGTTGATGAACCACTTTTATCCCTTCTTCCCCTCTGCATTTTGCTTTCCATTCCTAGTTGGGGTTGCTGGCCTCCTTTGGGCCATCCTATATCAAGCACTATGGAGCTAGTGAACTCTTGGAATGTGTTCCACTTAATCCTGACCAGCTTGCACTTGCCCAATGCATCTGTGTATTCATGAGGGTGCATTGAGGGCCTTAATTAGAGCTCAGTTTCAATGACTGCGGATGGACCCGCCATCATCTCAGTAATTCAGCCTTGTCCCTATTCAGCAAAAATGCTAAACACTAAAGCCGCACATACTTGTCTGAAGTAGCATGTGTCAAATCTGTGAAAGGACCTCCACAGTTGCACGTTCATTAACAAATGTGAGCGGATTCTTTGTATTCGGACACGACTTGTTCCCACTGTATGTGCTGCCATTCATTTGATGAATTTCACACAACACAAGCAAAATGAATTAACAAACAAAAAATCTATTGTTTTCTATGGATCACGTCGGTTGAATTTGGATGCAATACCCTGTGCGGCCCCATTCTGGCCATTTAAATGCAATGCAGAAGGGCTGTCATATCAGGATTTGCACTTTGAGCACATACAAAAGTTGATTCGGCCACATGCTACTCAGAAAATTGTCTCTGCTTACATGTGGAAAACGAATGCCTAGTACACACGATCGGTTTTCCCGACGGTCAAAAGACTGCCGGGAAAACCGAGGGGAAAACAGGGAACCGGCTTGGTCCCTTTTCCCCTGTACACTCGGCCGGTTTCCCGACAGGAAAATTGCCAGGAGAACTTTGGTCGGGAAAACCAGCCGTGTGTATGCTCCCTCGCAGCGATTCCCATAGGAAAACTGCAGGGAAAAAAGCCACGATTCGCGGCGAGAAAAAAGAGAACTTGTTTTCATTTTTTTAACCTGCAGTTTTCCTGTCGGGAAAACTGCTAAGGAGCATACACACGGCCGGTTTTCCCGGCCAAAGGGAAACACGGCAGTTTTCCTGACGGGAAAAAAGATCGTGTGTACTAGGCATAAAGCCCAGTACACACAATGAGATTATCGGACGAATGATCATCCGTTTTTTTTTGCATGATAGGTTTTATGCTGAAAATGAATAGGTTACTAAAGTACAATGTACAAAGTGTAATGCATTTGTATTGTATTTTCGGATGAAAACTACTGATTAAACAAAAAATGTTAGTGTATGTCCCTTCGGACGAAAGCCATATTTTTTTGTAGGGTTGTCCCGATACCACTTTTTTAGGACTGAGTACAAGTACCGATACTTTTTTTCAAGTAGTCGCCGATACCGAATACCGATACTTTTTTTAAATGTGTCCCCAAATGCAGCCATGTCCCCCACATATGCAGCCATGTCCCTCACATATGCAGCCATGTCCCTCTAGCCATGTCCCTCACATATGCAGCCATGTCCCTCTAGCCATGTCCCTCACATATTCAGCCATGTGCCTCTAGCCATGTCCCTCACATATGCAGCCATGTCCCTCACATATGCAGCCATGTCCCTCACATATGCAGCAATGTCCCTCTAGCCATGTCCCTCACATATGCAGCCATGTCCCTCTAGCCATGTCCCTCACATATGCAGCCATGTCCCTCACATATGTAGCCATGTCCCTCTAGCCATGTCCCTCACATATGCAGCCATGTCCCTCTAGCCATGTCCCTCACATATGCAGCCATGTCCCTCTAGCCATGTCCCTCACATATGCAGCAATGTCCCTCTAGCCATGTCCCTCACATATGCAGCAATGTCCCTCTAGCCATGTCCCTCACATATGCAGCCATGTCCCTCTAGCCATGTCCCTCACATATGCAGCCATGTCCCTCTAGCCATGTCCCTCACATATGCAGCCATGTCCCTCACATATGCAGCCATGTCCCTCTAGCCATGTCCCTCACATATGCAGCCATGTCCCTCCAGCCATTTCCCCCATACCTTTGCCGCCGCATGGAGAAAATCACAGCATTCATTTGAATAGCTGTTTTGCCCGCGCGTATAGACACTCCCCCTTGCTCGGGATTGGACAGATCACGATCACCCATCCAATCCCGAGTAAGGGGGGAGTGTCTATACGCGCGGGAACACTACAGCTATTCAAATGAAAGCTGTGATGTTCCCGCACGCCGTTTAACCCATGCGGCGGCTTGCGATGCAGCGGCTTTCGATGCGGCGGGGGGGGGAAAGTATTCTATTTAGGTATCGGGGGTATTTGCGCGAGTACAAGTACTCCCGCAAATACTCTGTATCGGTCCCGATACTGGTATCGGTATCGGGACAACCCTATTTTTTTGTACAATATTCTGATCATGTGTACTAGGCTCAAAGTGTTACTAAACCCAGGACCCTGCATTCACTATATCTGTTCTCCCACACTACACAGAAATACAATTATTTTAGTAAATATAAACTGCTAAATATCTTTTCTCATCAGCAGTATATAGCAGTCTTGTGACTTCTATTAGTGCTTGATTAAAGCTTGTAGGAGGAGTTTTCATTTTCCCACGATTGTCCCATCAGGCTGCAGGACCCCTGACCCTATGTCTTGACAGTGCGGATTGGCCCTTTGCTGATCACATGCACACACACACCAAACTGAGCATGTGCAGGATGACTCCAGTAATGTCTTATCCGCACCTGTTTAGGAGTCAGTGGAAGAAGGGGAGTGGATTAGAGAAGACCGGATCAAACAGCCTTTTTACAAAATGCAGAGGATTAACCCCTTAGGTTCCACAGTGAGTATAACAAACATGCTTTACTGCATATACAGACTGATTTTACAGTTGTGGGTTTAGAAACACTTTAGCACAAGTTTCATTTATGGCAATTCTTACATAAGAATTCTCCTTGGAAGCTGGAAATCACTATATAGGCACCGCTACTACAGTAATTGCAACTAGATTCTAGGTCCTGTATCAAGCATCTATTACTGAACACAGGAGGTTGTGCGCTTAGCATTGGCACCATTCAGAGAACACTTACTATGAATGCAAATGGGGGCTCTGAATGGACGAGGTGGAGATCATAATGTCACGTCCCGCCTCTCCACCATCCAATCAGAGAACACTTTGCATTCATTGGAAAAATGCAAAGTTTTCCATAAAAGGCACCCTAGCTGAGTAAGCAACCTTCTGTGTTCAAAAGGCAGCAGGGTTGAGAGAATTGATCCAACAAAATGTGTCTACCCCCTAGAAGAAGCTTGCATGAGTAAGTATTCATCTGCTTTACACACCCTGACTAAACAAGCAGTAGACCCTAGGGGGCACTCAAAAAGTATTTTTAAAGCTGAATTCTGGACAAAAACAGTTTTGACATTTAAAAATAATTCCAAACTAATGAAGTGTGTCCCCTGTGTATAGGGTGCAGCGTTTTATAAAACTCTGGCTTTCACTCATCCCCGTACAGTGCAGTCGTTCTGGTATCACAGCGGCTCACTTGCACTCTCGCTCCTCCAGTCAATAAACATCTTACATTCTTTTTAATGGCTGCAAGGTACCCTGTGATTGGAGGATGTCACAATCTTCCCTCCTCCAATCACAAATAGCCTCAAAATCATAAAAAAAAAAATGCAAGATATTTACTAAATGGAGGAGCGGGAGTGAGAGTGACCCGCCGTGATCCGAGTACTCCATTCAGAACCTTAGCACTGGACGCTTGGTGCTGACTGCACTGTACGGGGATAAGTGAATGTCAGAGTTGTACATAACGCTGCACCCTAGGCACAGGGTGGGTAGTGAGTGGGTAATTATCTTCACAGCGCATGTCAAAAAAAAAAGTTCAGCTTTAATGCGCCCCTGTAACATCTAGCACCAGGTGTGTGGTGTCAGTAGTAATGTCCAATACGTTTTACATCATGGAAAGGATTCCGTCCCTTTGAAAGATTATTATATGATATTCAGCCAGCTTGTATAGGAGTTTCCATTACAGTCACAAACATATGTGAGACATTACTGACCTGTTAATTGGAACCATCCCATGTTATTTTGTTAATGCGGAATGCATGGAAGAGAGTTTAATGAATGATTGCCTAATCTGATGCGGTTATGGAAAATAAATAGAAAGTACAGTTAACTCTCCCTCATCCCGATTTTATATTTCTCCATTTGCAGCCCTCTCTGCCAGGTCCAGCCACTTCAATTAGACACAAACACTTTTTAAAAGTTTATTAAATTAATTCAGGCCATCAATACATGTTATACACAAACCAAAGGAAACATTGAACTGAACCAGGAGCGAACATGAATTAGGCCAGGATAGAATAAAGAATACATTGTTTTTTTTCCCCCTGACCTATATAAGATTGTACAAGCTTTATATAACAACTAAGACCCCTTTCACATAGGGAAGACTCTGCCAGGGGTCCGTCTGGTCAGCGGGGAATCTGTCCGGTGACCTCTGCTGAGCAGGTGGAGGCCTGCTCTGTGTCTGCTCCGCTTATGCACAGCAGACACAGCCTGTTCGCCTCTACGAGTGGTCGGATGTAAACGGACCCCCCCAACTGCCATCCATTGCGGTCCAGACAGACGGAGGGGACCCCATTCGTCTGTTTTTAGCAGGTCAGACGTAAGGCTGCATTCACACCTGAGCGTAGCGTTTTGCAGCGTTTTTTTACCACGATTTGCCGCGACAAAACGCAGCGTTTTTTTACCGCGATTTGCTGCGATAAAACGCAGCGTTTTTTACCGCAATTTTTTACAGGTCTAGGGTCACCAATGTAAAACGCCCAAATTCGAGCGACAAAAAAGGGTCCAGAACTTGTTTGGGCTTCAGGCGTTCGGCGTCAGGCGTTTTGTAGTGGAGATGTGAACCATCTCCATAGAGAATAATGTATTTTTCCCCCTCTAGCGTTTTGGGGCGTTGCGCTTCAGGCGACAAAACGCTCAGGTGTGAATGCAGCCTTAGCGAGTGTAAACAGACAAGTCCATTTACACCCGCTGGCCCATATAGGAGAATGGAGGGTCCGCCTGAAAAATGGACAGGTGGACCCGATCAGACCACTAGTATGAAAGGTGTCAGTGTAGCTATATGAGAGCAGAATTCTGTGTGATCTTGTTCAACAAAATTATTTTCTGCAACCAATCGTCAGATTTCATTTGTTAGAATTTTTATTTAAAAAAGGTGAGAGTATGTGTGTGTTTTTAGGCCTCATTCACACGTCCTCCAAGGTCCGGACAGCAGGCCCAAACAAACCATTTCCATTACAGAACAATGTGACCGTTGTGTGTGATGTAATGCACTAATGTAGTATTAGCAACATACAGTATGTGGCGCTATGTTCCTGTAGCAGTACTGGCAACTTTCTGTCTGCTGCTGGAAATAGAGTCGGGCCGAGTACTTCTCCGCCATTTAGGAGAAGCCCTATATATTTTTACCAATAAATACAAGGCTTGCTCTGATTGGCCGAGGTGGAGAAGCAGGCAGATGACATCAGGATTTAGACACTTCTGGGTCTGGAGCACGTGCACTGTCGCTGACACGCTCCCCTTTTGATTGGACATAGCCGGAGCCAAACAACAGGTCTGCCGGGAGCCGCCGATTGTTTGAGACACAGCAGTTCCCATGTAAACAAGGCAGATTGTTGATCTGTCAATGGGGAAGGCTTTTATTCTGTGTTTCTGCTAAGCAGGAACACAGATCTCTGCCTTCCCCTAGTCAAAGCACAATTAGTAAGCACAACCTAGGCATACATTTAACCGTTTGATCGCCCCGATGTTAACCCCTTCCCTGCCGGGGGCATTAGTACAATCACAGTGCTTTTTTTTTTAGAACTGATCACTGTATTGGTGTCACTGGTCCGCAAAAAGTTTTAAAAGTGTCAGTTAGGTGTCCAATATGTCCGCTGCATTATCGCAGTCCCGCTATAAGTCGCTATCACTGCCATTACTAGTAAATACAATTAAAAAATCCCATAGTCTGTAGACGCTATAACTTTTGTGCAAACCAATCAATACACACTTATTGGGATGTTTTTTTTAAACAAAACAATGTAGCAGAATACATATTGGCCTAAATTTATAAAGAAACTAGATTTTTTTGGATTGGATATATTTTATAGTAGAAAGTAAAACAGTTTTTTTTTCTGCAAATTTTCGTTTTTTTTTTGGTTTATAGCGCAAAAAAAAACCAAAAAAAAACTGCAGAGGTGATCAAATACCACCAAAAGAAAGCTCTACTTGTGGGGAAAAGGACAAAAATGTAATGCGTGTAGAGCATTGCACGACACGCAATTGTCAGTTAACGTAACGCAGTGCCGTATCGCAAAAAATGGTCTGGTCGTGAAGGGGGTAAAACCTTCTGGAGCTCAAATGGTTAAAGGCTGGAGTTCAGCACTTTCAATAATATATAAATATATATATATATATATATATATATATATATATATAAAAATATATATATATATATATAAAAATATATATATATATATATATATATATATACATATACACACAATCACATATGCTCATTATAAGTGCTTACTGCTTTGCAGTGCCTCACAGCCATAGAGAACAGCTAAATACACAGTTGAAATATATGTATAATTATGATTTTACCTGCCCCAGGATTTGTAATTTTCGTATAAGCAATATTGTAATTCATGTACCTCTTCCACAATGTACAGCTATACGAGTGCCACCCCTCAGCCTGTTCACTGGACAATGAATCAGAGCTAAAAGAAAAAGTAGCAGAGTGATTTTCCTAACAGACATGAGTACATTACCAGAATTACAAATCATTTGGCAGGTAAAACAATATGTGAGTATTTATCACATTTAGAGGTTTGCCTAGAGTTCCATGTGGAGTCAAATTTAGAGCTCCCTCTAGTGGTTAATCTGTAAATCTCTATATTTATTGCAATGATAAAAATATGGAAGAGTGAATATTAAAAAATTTTAAACACTTACAGTATAAAAAATATATATTTAGGGGAACCTCTGGCCAGGCTATGGTCAGCCAATTATTAATGTTTGCATGCCAAGGATTACAGTACTTTTACCAAGCTCCCCCCAGGGTGTGATATCTGCGGCAGGCACTGTAGTGAAAATCTATTTGAAACTTTACAGCCAAAGCAGCTTGGAATCAAGTCACTCTGAAGCTACCCTGCAAACCCCACTTGCTCTCCCTCCCGTCTGTGATGTAACAGTCTTTATCTCAGCTTCCTTCTAATCTCCTGCCATCTCCATGACATCCTATGGAATCCAATATGACAGCACCCTTGGTGCAGAATAAATATACGCAAAGAAATGTTTACACCGTCCTGGACATGGGACGAGAGTTCTCAAAGTATAGGGAAAGAAAAGGCAATAGATTACATATGCAGAGTTGTTTGTTGTTCCTGGATATATTAAAAGAGAAAATTTGTTCTAAAAGTTCAGTTTTCCTCTCACAATTAAATAATTATTCAGGGAGGAGATCTTCTCCTAATTCTTCATCAGCAAACTCTTCCTCCTCGACTCTCCTCTTTGCTGCTGTTTTTGGTCTCTCCACTTGTGGCCCGAGAGGGTCCGTATATGAAGCATCTAAACATCCAAATATAAAAAGAGAGTCAATAGAATGCAGTATATTTTGATCTGCTACTAAACAGGAAAAAAAACTGACATTGGGCTGATATTTCAGATATGATACAAAGAGAATACAAGCAAGGAACAGCACACAAAGGGTATGAAGGAAAGGGCAATTTACTAAGAACGGAGCAGCTATGCATGCAAACCAATCAGCTTCTAGCTTTCATTTTCAAAGCTTAACTGAACAGGCTGAAGATAGAAGCCGATTGGTAGCTATGCACAGCCGCTCCAGATTCTGTTTGCTCCAATTGTAGTTATCTCCCTGTTTTTGTATACTGTACATACAGTATATTCACATCCCTGCTGTCATAGGAGCTTACAATCTAAGATCCCTACCTCACATGCATACATACACATACTACGGTAATTTTGTACAGAAGCCATGTAACCTACTAGATTATATTTGGAACATGGGAGGACATGAATACTCCATGCATCATGTTTAAGAATATAAGGAAACATTGGCAAAAAGTAAATCTGAAATATTACATAAGACAAAAAAGATCCTATGTGCCACACATCACTGCAAGAGCCTGTGGATATGTCACAGTCTCAGTCCAGGCTCCAGCTAAGCCACGCCCCCAACACGCTTCTCTCTTCCCCGGAGCTTAATCATGGGACAGAGTGAAACGCGTTGGGATGTGGCTTGACTGAGGCTGTCATTTCACATATTCACAGGGTCTTGCCAGTGCACAGGACCTTTTGTGTCTCTTGTTGGAGCTGGGGTGGGCTCTTTCCTTGCCAGCACTCCTACCGTGTTTCCCCGAAAATAAGCCCGGGTCTTATATTAATTTTGGCAACAAAAGACACAGTAGGGCTTATTTTTGGGGTAGGTCTTACCATGTAATGTGTTGTCTTCTCTTCCTCTCTCTCGACCTGCCTGTTAGGAATCCCCAGTGTGAACTTAGTTAAAATGCTTGTAAAATCTTGTAATCCACTCTATTACTGTAGTATATAATGTACAATGTGTGTATTTCTGTAATATAATTGTGCCAAATACCTTCATTATAGCACCGCTCTGCGCTTCTGTGACCTGCCGGAGCTCATTTCCCTGCATTTATGTTACAGAAACACACACATTGTACATTGTGTACTACTGTAATAGAGTGGGTTATAGGATTTTAAACTAGGGCTTATTTTCGGGGTAGGGCTTATATTGCAGTTCTCCTGGAAAATTACGCTAGGTCTTATTTTAGGGGTAGGTTTTATTTTTGGAGAAACAGGGTAGCAGTGTACTACAGGAGAGGACCCTGCTGAAGCCTTGAGTGGCACCCCCCATTTGTTGTCAGGTCACTGAAAAATTACATGTTACATATATTTACATTTCATTCCACAGCTGGCGTACCATGCTTCTTATCACAGACTAGATTAGCCTATCCCTAAAGCACAGTGAAATATATTGCATTAGTAAGGCTATGCGGTTTGCTCACACTACACCTCCTCTATTCATAAAGCATCTTGTACCCTTTTTACTGAATAAGAGGCATTCTGTGATTGGAGGAGGGGAGATTGTGAAGTTCCTCTGCCCCTCCCCTCTTCTCCTCCAATCACAGAATGCCTTCTTCAGTAAAAAGGATACAAGATGTTTTATGAAAGGAGGAAGTGTAGTGTGAGTGACCCACATAGCCTTTGTAATTGCCTCGGGTAGGGATGCTTGGTGCTTGCTGTACTGCAGCAGCCATCCACACATTGGACACACCTCATTACAAGTGATTTATCGGTACATAGAAAATATAAAAAAATAATAATAATTCATGGAGTTCGACTTTAAGTTTTAGGCCCAAACCCTGACCTTTAAAAGGAACGCCATTACTAACCCCTAAAGTGGATGTAGAATGAAAAAATGGGCATGCGTTTATTTAAATGGATAATATATAGATAACCAGTGATATTACCTATGTCTTTATTGGAGCTTGCTTCATAGGGGTCATTCGCTCCTGGCAGACTTTTCAGTTTAGCACTAAGACGATCTCCTTTTGAGCTGGTGGCACTGCTCGGCCCACTGTCTGAAATCATATCAAATATGAAGTTTTATTAGGATTATTATTATCATTATTGTCTCCGTGAAACACTTCAAAGAAGCCACAAATAGGCTTGTGGAGATTATGTAACATTCCAATATATAACTGGACCGAACTATGTTTGTACAGAAAATAAATAAAACACCACGATGGTTTCCTGTTCAGTGGCTTCCTACCACATAGAGGAGTTACTGTTGTTGGAGAACCTTTAATGAAAGAAATACAGGCCATTACTAAACATGCCAGTTGCTTGGCTGCTGTTTGGATAACTGGATCTAAAATGAACAGCAACAAACATGCAGAAAAAAAAAATCACAAAGAAATTAATTCCATCCAAAACGAAATCTTCATTTACACTTTGACCACCGCCCGCCCGCCCGCCCTATTATGATAATATGACTAAGGGGGAGCACCATGATCCCGGGTGGACGTCATATGATGTTCTCCCTTTGACTCACTGTGTCCACCAGCCACAGTAGAACACGGATCATTGTACCGGGCTGGCCCTGGTATCATTGTGACCAATCACAGTGATCAGGTCAGTAGCTTTCATTCATAGCCATTCATTGTGTACTATTGTGATGTCTGTGATTGGCCACAGTGATCACATGGTACTGGGCCAATCACAGCGCACATGTATCAAGTGAAAGCTGTGGCCAAATACAGCTATCACAATTGTACATGAATGGATTCCATTCATAAAAATAGTTGCTTATATAGTGATCACCACTGTAAAAAGCAATCATAGTGAAAACAAATCATGATTACCTCCCTAGAGCAGTACAGTGTCATTGGTAACAATATGTAAAAAAAAAAAAAAAAAAAAAAGAACAAATACGTTTAAAAAAAATGGTTACAATTTTTTTTACATACTGTTTCCAGTCAGTGACCCTGATCACCGACACACCAGTCATATGTACTGCACTGTGTAAAAAAGAAAATATATAATTTCTTCATGTTCTAAAAAAAACCTACAAACTTCAAAAAACCCACCACACCTCTTACTAAATACCTTGGCCTGTCTACTTTCCAAAAAGGGGCCATTTGGGGGGTATGTGTACTGTCCTGGCATTTTAGGGCCTCCAGAAATGAGATAGGCCATCAGTACATCAGTTTAAGCTTTTCCAGAAGAATGAGTACATATACAGCAAGTAATTAAATTACTGGGTAATAATCTATGGCCTTGTTCACATGAAAAGTGGTTGTACACATGTCAAACAAATGGCTACTGCCCTCCCCTATAACTGGCCTTTGCAGCAAGGAGCACATGGAAGGACAACACATGCAAAACAAAACCAGAGAAATTCCCAGCTCTACTTACCGACCAGCTTGCAACCAACCAAATTATCTGGCTTAACAGTATGCATTAAAATCAGGTGTTTAGTTTACACACATTTGCAAATAAATGCGTAAGCTACAGGCCCCTGCAAGGCACCCCAGTATTTTCTGTAGTCCCTACCTCTAAATTTTGAGAGCCTCGCACAGTGGAAGCAGATGTATTATAACGGATCGGCAGTGGGCAGATGAACCTGTAGGGAGCCCACCCCTCCTGAAAGCCACAGCGGCACACTGGACACCCAGCATGTAGTAATAATCTGTGGCCTTCACATGGACAGTAAAAACAGGCAGTTGGGTCGTGTTTTTACTACCCCACGAAAGGTGGTCGTACACATGTCACAGCTGCAGTGCTTTGTATCACAGCCTTACCAAGTTTGACAGGTGGCATGGCCTGTGAAACTCACTCACTGAAGTCATAGGCTTGGCTCATAGTTGCAGCATTTTAGTTTCAGAAAAACACCCGGAAGCCACCACTCTACTGCCCCATGAAGAGTGATCCACAGCGGATTGCTTTTTGGAGAGTGCTAGAAATTGGTATATGTATGAACCTGCTGTTTATGAGTGTTATAAAAATATTTTATACAAAATCTGGATTGTAGTTAAACTGGGAACATTTAATAACTTCATGTTTCTTAAAGATCTAAATCAATCTCCTGCTATTTGGCTGAACATGTACTGTAGTAGTGGTTTCCTTTTAATAATAAAAGCACAAAAAGTTGCGCCGCCAGGTAATTCATACATTTATATGAATTTGTGTTCTCTGGAGTCACTGCAATCCATTCCCTGATGACGGCCATGCAGAGGTCCTGCATTACTTGCACAGCGGAGGAATATTGGGACACATATGTTATCACTTAAACCTGCTGCCAAAAAGAGCCTTATCCGTGACGGGCATGTCACCTTACACTTAGTTTTTATTTTACCTTTGGACACATTTTCATCATGAAACATGACTCTACCGAGAGGGGCTATAAAATACAGAATGTGCCATTGAGCAGTAAAACATCTGGAAGAGATTGGAAATGGTACAATGTATGAGAACCTTTCATTCATTCTGACCCACATGATCACAGGTGCAAATTGGTAAAACAAGTGAATTGGGCCCGATTCATGAACACTAGAGGAGCCTACAAGTGTGATGTGCATAGCAGGGAAGTGACTGAACTCTTACTGAATCTTCCAGCTCCCTCACCAGCACAGACATCTTTGCTAGATCTTTTTCCATGCTCAGGATCTTCACTGGCTGGGTCAGGATGATGCAACTCAGTGGCAGCCCGTCCATAGGGGGCGCCGCCCCCCCTCCTCCCGTAGTCATAAAAAAACAAAAAAACGGGCCCTTTAAGGCTTTTAAAAATTAGTTTTGCAGCGCCGCGCAAATAACATACACTCATGCATTGCATGAGTGTATGTTATTGTGGCCAGCCTATTCAGATAACCGGACATTGGGCGCCGATTATCTGAATAAGGACAGCTGGTTGGCTGTGCGGAAGTGCCTATCAGAGTCAGTGGCTCTGATAGGCTTTCCCAGTACAGCCCTTCAGCTCCCGGATGTCTTATCCTCGGAACGTAGTGGGCTACGTCCCTTGGATAAGACTGACGGCCGTCTCAGCCAATCAGGTTCACTGATTCTGGTTATCAGTAACCTGATTGGCTGAAGCATCATCGAGGGCGGCAGAAGACATCGAGGGACCGTGGAAGGAGGATGGCGAACCCCAGAAAGATAAGTGCCGGGCGGGGGGGGGGGGGCAATCTGACTGGCAGCATTTTACAGGGCACAGTGGGGGCAATTGATGTGGGGACAATTGATGTGGGCACAGTGGGGGACAATTGATGTGGGCACAGTGGGGGACAATTGATGTGGGCACAGTGGGGGACAATTGATGTGGGCACAGTGGGGGACAATTGATGTGGGCACAGTGGGGGACAATTGATGTGGGCACAGTGGGGGACAATTGATGTGGGCACAGTGGTAACAATTGATGGCATGGCACAGTGGCTGCGTTTGATGGCACAGTGGCTGCGTTTGGCATGGCACAGTGGTGACAATTGATGGCACAGTGGTGACAATTGATGGCACAGTGGCTGCCTTTGATGGGCACAGTGGCTGCCTTTGATGGGCACAGTGAGGCTGCAATTGTCTTTTTTTTTTTTTTTTTCATTTGTTTGCGCCCCCCTAAAAATTTTGAGCACCAGCCGCCACTGATGCAACTCCTACCCAAGTGCATTGGAACTCATTTATCCCGGCACTAAGATGTGCAGAGAGCTACATGTGTGTTCTAAAGAACTGGCAGGTAGGTTTGTTTTGTTGCAGAAGAAACAATGAACGTCTCCTGTAATTATTGACTTTTCTGTTTACTTCTACATTGATAGAGTAATTGTGCTGAACCACTAAAATCTCCCTCTAGGGGCGCTCTAGATTTAGTACAATGACCACAATAAAGAAAAGCAAACTTGTGAGTATATTATGAAAGCCTCATCAAAAATTAATATAACGTTTTTGTAAACCGGGGACATGAAATAAGTACAAAGCATATCCTTCTATAGTGTGTGCTTGTCTTAATTAGGGGCACTAAAGGGGTTATTTACTAAAGGCAAATCCGATTTGCACTACGAGTGCACAGCATTTTAGCTTGCACATGATTGGATGATAAAATCAGCAGAGCTTCCCCTCAGATCTAAAGCGACTGCACTTCCAAGTGCTCTTTCAGTGCACTTGTAGTGCAACGTGGATTTGTCTTTAGTAAATCAACCTCTAAGTGTCATTTCTGACTGCTGCTTCATTCCTCTGCTATCAGCATGAATCACATCTGACAAGTTTTCCTGACACCAAGAGAAAAAAAAGTAACAGGGAGGGATCTCCAGCTGATTGACAGCCTCAGCTCTGTTCCTGTGTGAAGGGGCTGCGTCTCTTCCCTCCAATCAGCTCTCAGAGCTCTCAGAGCTGATGTAAGTTCAGCTCTCCGCCCCCCCCCGCCTTTCCGGAGCTGAGAGATCATGTATAAATTCTGCACTTTTAATGGATGTAGGGGAAAGACTTCTATAGATAAACAGGTACAACCTCTGTAGGAGGATGTTTCCTCTCTGTGTATCACCTAAGGCCAGTCTCTGCATTGGGTATCTGTAAGGGTTTGCAACCACTTGCCGACCACCCAACCGCAGATGTACCGCGGCAAGGTGGCTCGAATGTGCAAATCGCCGCACTGGTGCACTAGCTTTTGTGGGGGGGGGCGCATGTGCACTCTGATTGGCCACCAGTGGACTCCATGTCCGCCGACCACCCGCAGAGACTGAACAGGGAACTGCCGAAGTAAACAGGACACATCTGTTCTGTCAGGGGATGACATAGAGATCTGCCTTGCTGCTAAGCAGGCAGACAAATCTGTGTATTTCCCCAGTCATACAGTCCCCCATACAGTTAGAAAACACAAACAGGGAACACAATTAACCCCTTGATCGCCCCTGATGTTAACCCTTTCCCTGCCAGTATCATTAGTACAATGTCAGTGCATATTTTTGGCACTGATCACTGTAATAATGTCACCGGTTCCTAAAAAAAGTGTCAAAAATGTCAGTTAGGTGTCCGACCTGTCCGCTGCAATGTTGCAGGCCCGCTAAAAATCACTGATCGCCACCATTACCGGTAAAAAAAAAAAAAATACATAAATCTATCCCCTATTTTGTAGACACTACAACATTTGCGCAAACCAATCAATATACGCTTATTGGGATTTTTTTTTACCAAAGATATGTAGAAGAATACATATTGGCCTAAACGTATGAATACATTTGTTTATGTATTTATTTATTTTGGATATGTATTCTAGCAGAAAGTAAAAAATATTGGCCCGGATTCTCAAAGCACTTGCGCCGACGTATCTATGCGCCGTCCCACAAACTAAGATACACCTAAAAATAGGCTTCATCCGTCCGACGTAACTTGCCTACGCCGGCGTATCGTGGGCGCATATTTACGCTGGACGAATGTGGCGCTTCCATTGATTTTGTATTCAAATATGCAAATGAGGAAAATACAGCGATTCACGAATGTACGTGCACCCGGCGCATGCTATGCACGTTTTGCGTAAGTCGTACGTCTGGCGTAAAGTTATTCCCCATAAAGGAGGTGTAACTCAGCAGCATCCATGCAAAGGGCTGCACCAGGGAACACAAGCCGGCGTATTTTACGTAGTTTTACATTGTACGTAAATATGTCTGGGCATAGGTTACGTTCACGCCGTAGGCAGTGATCCAACGTATCTTAGGGAGTTGTTCCGACGTGATTCTAAGCATGCGCACGGGGATGCGTCCACGGGACGGCGCATGCGCCGTTCGTTATACGTATCTGTCTGGCGCTCAGCCCATCATTTGCATGGGCTCACGCCTCATTTGCATGGCTCATGCCCACTTCCACCTACGCCGGTTTACGCCTTAGAAACCCAGCGCAGATTTGGGAGCAAGTGCTTTGTGAATTCTGTGCTTGCCTCTCTGCGCTGCGTCGGCGTAGCATACAGAAGATACGCTACGGCGGCATAAATGTGCGGGCCAATGTGTTTTTTTTTTGCAAAATTGGCAGTCTTTTGTTTATAGCACAAAAAATAAAAACCGCAGAGGTGATCAAATATCACCAAAAGAAAGCTCTATTTATAGGAAAAAAAGGACGTCAATTTTGTTTGGGTACAGCGTCGCACGACCGTGGAATTGTCAGTTAAAGTAACGCAGTGCTGTATCGCAAAAGAAAATGGCCTGGTCATTAAGGGGGTAAATCCTTCCGGGGCTGAAGTGGTTAAGGTAAACACAAGCCCTCTAAATATAAGCTTTATAAAGAAGTTCTTTTCCTTGAATCAGATTTTCGATCTCCGCTTCATCTTCCATCCCGACCTGTGTGATATTTTCTGCTTCTCTTTTATGGTGAATATGTACAAACGCAGCACTAAACTTTGGAGGAGGAAATTACTTTCCTGTGCTGTGGACTGGGTGGATGTCAGCGATTTCATATAAAACAAACTCTGTCTTCATACCGATCTCCCTAGCCACCAGTGGTATGATTTTTTTTGTAAATGTTTTTAGACTGCTCATTTGGCTGAATGCGTTAGATCCTTGTACATTACACAGCACGATGCTTCTCTGAAAGCTCTCCAAAACATTTGCACATAGCTTTCATTCTATCATTCATTCAATTTTTTTAAGCTAAAAAAAAAAAACTCACTGGATAAAAACACTGGTAATAGCTTTTTGTAGTAATGTTTTAGGAGTGTTTAAAGCTGAGGTCCTCCCTAAAAAAAAAGAAAAATTGCCAAAAAGGCTACAAAAAAAATACAAGGGGTTGTTACTAGGCAGATCTCCTAATCCGCCACTTCCTTGCCCGCGGCGGTCTTCTTTCTTCTCCTACTCGCGCTGCCTCATGGGAAATGGGAAGCAGTGTCTTCTGGGACCTTGTGTGTGTTCCCAGGAGACATCCCTCCATTTACATAGCGCCGTGCATCTCGCGCATGCGCAGTAGGGAATTGGGCAGTGAAGCCGCAACGCTTCACTTTCCGGATTCCCTCACCGAGGATGGCCACGGGGCAGCCGAGACCCAATCGATTGCTCGGCTTCGACTGCCGACATCGCGGGCACCCTGCACAGGTAAGTGTCCTAATTAAAAGTCAGCAGCTACAGTGTTTTAATTTTTTTATGCCGGACCTCCGCTTTACGAGCATTAGCATTTTATTGTAATTTTTGCAGTAAAAGGAAAAAAAAAGCTCAAAAAACGCTGTTAGTAGCGTTTAGGAGAATTTAGCAGCAAAAAACAAACAAACAAAAAAAAAAACTGCTATTGTATTATTCTTCAGAAAAGTGCATTAAGTAAGTAGGCTTGGTTTTTCCTGGGCATTCCCCAGGCCTTTGTTGAGAAAAGTGCATTGCAACCTCAATTCATTTCAATTGCTCCTCCATAGGCCACCAGCCTGGGAGTACTGTTAAGGCTTAGACGGTTCCTTTTACACAATCACTTCTTTGTATAGGTCCCTAGGGAACCTCTAACAGGTCCCATATGATGGAATTATAGACACTTAGCTAGATTCAGGTAGAGTTAGGTCGGCGTATCAGTAGATACGCCGACCTAACTCAGAATCTGCGCCGATCTATGTTTAAGTGTATTCTCAAACAGAGATACGCTTAAAGCGGTGGTTCCCCCTTAAAAACAACATTTTTTTATTCCACTGCCCCCCCACATTCCATCACGATTAATGCTCTTAATATTTTTTTCCTGCTGTACATACCTTAGTACAGCATATTCACCCGTGCATCCGGGTTGCGAGTCCCGCGGGAGTGGGCGTTCCTCACAGGCTGTTGATTGACGTTTTCCCCAAAAACGAGGTCTCCCCCCGTCGCGTAAGCCGCGTCACGGTTGGCGAAAGGAGCCGAACGGCGAGTCGGCGCTATACTGCGCATGCGCATCGCCGTTCGGCTCCTTTCGCCAATCGTGACGCGGCTTACGCGACGGGGGAGAGCTCGTTTTTGGGCAAAACGTCAATCAACAGCCTGTGAGGAACGCCCACTCCCGCGGGACTCGCAACCCGGATGGACGGGTGAATATGCTGTACTAAGGTATGTACAGCAGGAAAAAAATATTAAGAGCATTAATCGTGATGGAATGTGGGGGGGCAGTGGAATAAAAAAATTTTGTTTTTAAGGGGGAACCACCGCTTTAAACATATCTAAGATACGACGGCTTGCGCCGTTCTATCTCAGGTTGCAATATTTAGGCTGGCCGCTAGGTGGCGCTTCCATTGCGGTCGGTGTAGAATATGTAAATCAGTACATACGCCTATTCACGAACGTACGCCCGGCCGACGCAGTACACATACGCCGTTTACGTAATGCTTTATCAGGCCAAAAGTTATTCCAACAAATAGTTGGAATAGTAATGTTAAAGTATGGCCGCCGTTCCCGCTTCGAAATTCGAAAATTTTACGTCGTTTGCGTAAGTCGTCCGTGCATAGGGATTTACGTCATTTAGGTCCACGTCGAAATCAATAGGCCCATGCGGCGTACTTAGCCGCAATGCACACTGGGAAATGTAGGCCGACGGCGTTCCAAAAAAACGTCAAAAACGTAAGGTCAAGCCCCATTAACATAAAACACGCCCCCTCAGCTAAATTTGAATTAGGCGCCCTTACGCCCGCCCGATTTACGCTACGCCGCCGTAAGTTAGGAGGCAAGTACTTTGAGAATCATGTACTAGCCTCTCTGACTTAAGGCGGCGTAGCGTAAACACGCTAAGCTACGCCGCCGCAAAGTTAGGATACCCTACGTGAATCTAGCTAACTATATTACCAAAAGTATTGAGGCGGCTGCCTTTACATGCACATAAACTTTAATGGCATCCCAGTCTTGGTCTGTAGGGTTCAATATTGTGTTGGCCCACCCTTTGCAGCTATAACAACTTCAACTCTTCTGGGAAGGCTGTCCACAAAGTTTAGGAGTGTGTCTATGGGAATGTTTGACCATTCTTCCAGAAATACATTTGTGAGGTCAGGCACTGATGTGGAGGAGAAGGCCTGGCTCCCAGTCTTCACTCTAATTCATCCCAATGGTGTTCTATCGGGTTGAAGTCAGTACTCTGTGCAGGCCAGTCAAGTTCCTCCACCTCGCTCATCCATGTTTTTATGGACCTTGCTTTGTGCACTGGTGAGCAGTCAGGTTGGAACAGGAAGGGGTCATCCCCAAACTGTTCCCACAAAGTTGGGAGCATGAAATTGTCCAAAATGTCTTGGAATGCTGGGGTATGTTGGGGCCAAGCCCAAACCCTAAAAACATGTATCTGGAGATGTGAATTCACAAACCATAAATAAAGTACTATATCATACATTCTCTGCAGAAACCAGTTCGCTGGGCTCTCTTTTAAGAAAGTCACAAGACCAAATTGAAGAGTGCTTTCTAAAAGTGGAATCAGAGTTCAGGCAGAACTAATGCTTGGCTGGCTCCAACTGCATGTCTGTTACCCAAGTCTCTTCAGAAGTGATCACAAGACCAATGAAACGACATTGGAGAATTTGCAGAAAAAGTATATTAGCAACATTTTTATCATTTAGGCATTTGAAAAAAATAAGGACAGTAAGGCTGAGAAGCATTTTTTTTTATTTCCACTTCATAATATGGCACCCGTGGGTACTACTAGTCCCAGCACTTGGATGTAGTCCTTATAAAAGCATGTGAACATGAGCTGCAAGCAGCTGATTGTGACCTCAGTGGCCAGAAAAGGACTGGGAACCCTGCCCTGTAATGTCACATGCAGAGCTCTGAAAAATGATTGTGTAAATTCCCTGGCCTGTACACATAAATCTCTGGTCAGAAATAGAGGTAACTTGTCCTTTCCAGAAATTCTTCCTCCATCACCAAATTATACTCCATTAAGCTGGAAGATGTGTTTGTGAAAACGGCTGAAGAAATGTTTTATTTTTATTTATTGTGCAAAAGCTACCACCTAGCGATTATAGAATATATCCAGTGGAATATGATTGATGTATGGCAGTGAGGGCAAACCTTGGCACTCCAGATGTTTTGGAACTACATTTCCCATGATGCTCAACGACACTGCAGAGTGCAAGAGAATCATGGAAACAAATGAGTACTGACCATGATACTTTTTTTATTTGCATTAACATCCAAATGAGTCAATGAGTACTGCTTGGAGCTTGCAGAAGGGGCGGTGTAGCCTGATAATCTGGATGCTAGTGCAAATAAAAAACACTATTCAAATTGTTTTTATTGCACGTGCACCAATACGGCTACAATCTCCTCATAATATTGTATACTATATTATACATGAGACCACACTCCCTACAGTATTTAATAAGTGAACTCAAAATTGAATTGCCCGAACATACACGCCCATCGCAAGCCTGAGTAACTCTATAAAAACGCCTTTACCAACACCCCAGTACACCTGTGCCCCTGGTTGGACTATCCAGGTTCCCTCCGACTACGCAGACCACCCATAAAGAGGGGCTACCCTATTGTGTTTCCGCAAAGCATGTGCTTAATTCTCGCTCTCCTCCTCCTCGGCCCCAATAACCCCCATCAATCACAATCCAGCCCCCCCCTGGACTAGTACCCCACTATCTGACTGATATTTGCCCGTATGACCGCATTAATGCGGAACACTTCTTTGACAAAGACTCCTTTCTCAGTCAAGAAGCCTTGACATGGCGGGGAAAAAAATGACCCTATTGTAACGGCTACCCATGTAGTGAGAGGGTCTCAGCCGTTGGAGACGTCCTTTTCCCTGGCAAGCTGCGATATGCAGGTACCGCCGGTATATCCCATCGAACGCCCTTTCAAGAAACGAGACGGGCTACGTTTGCAGAGTCAAGCAGGACTGACTTTTAATGCCACATTTTTCTTCCTTATATCTGGTTACAAACTGTACAGAAACAAATGACACTCCCCCCCCACCCAGGGGGGGCTTAAATACACATACTTTGAAATAATGACATTCCCTTGAGCCAATCAGTCGCTAGCCGTTTTGGCTCCTAAACTTAACTTGATCAGACAATAGAATTCAATTAACCTTTAAAACAATTATCACTCACACATAATCCCCATCAGCCTACACCTCACAGGGGGCTGTTACCTACACAAAAGAGAGTTCTCATTAGCTATGCAAAGGGAACATTAGCATTCAGCAGTGGAAGAATCCCTTCTATAATTAACCCTTTGAGCTCAGAATACAATGTGGTACATCCAATTGTGGACAAGCCATGCAGTTCCTTGTAGTCCCTCCCTGCATGAAGATTATCGATGTCCCGGCAGCATGCATAGGTCCGTTACACCTATTTTACCTTTCGGACTTATGTCCAATTAAGACACCCACCCAAACAGGCTTTCAGAATACACCCGACCACGCACTCCATTTGAATCCCTGTGCTCAATGAAGAAACCTCAAACTCATCTAATCTCATACATATACTCGCTTCTCTTTTCCGGCCAGGACCTAACCGGTAAAGAAGCCTGTAAAAGGTGGAAGCGGGGGCTATCCCTTGACGTGTCTGCCACAGAATGGGAGCGACTCTGTGAATATTTACATAAAAAGGCATTGTAAATGACTCGTTGCAGGAAAATGGCTTTAAAATTCTTCTCCAGGTGGTACCCCCCCCCTCCTGGTTCACAAATTCCCCCCCCTCCCAGGCCCATCCACATGCTGGAGGTGTGAAGCAGATACTGGTTTCCTCACATCTGGTGGTTATGCCCATTTCTTCATAAGTATTAGTCAGGTGTCCACAATCTTATTTCTAAAATTACTACCTATAACTTTGACTTTACCTCAGCTCAATTGTTACTGCATCACACATCCCTCCCTAAATCTGCCGACTTCAAATCCCTAGCTATGCACTTGGCTAAATGCAGCAAGAGCATGCATTTCCAATTTTCGGGGTAAAAAAGAGCCCACCAAAACTATCAGAGCAGATACAGAAGATTGCGGAGATGGAGGAGCTCATACACGTAGCAAGGGACACTCCTCCCAAATATACAAAAATATGGCATTCTGTATTCCACCCTTTTGTCGAATCCTCTACGATTCTGCTCTGGGCTCTCTTCTTTTCAATCTGGGGGAAGATGGGGACCTCCCCGTGACTATTCTTCACCTTTTCCTTCCTTCTCTTCCCCATGCCCCTTGTGTCTTCCATCCGTTTTCCCCCATATCCCCTCCTACTCTTAACCCTTCGAGAACACCTCACCCCATCACTCCTTCCCTTTCCCATCCCATGTTATATGTCTTGGGTCCCCCCTCCCCCTTTTTTTTATGACCTCTCCCCTCTTCTTTCCGGGACCTGTAGCTACTGTTTGGTTTGGGAATCAGTTCCTGTCGCACTATTCCTATAATGAAGATTATTCTATTAGGTGTGTGGGTTATGAGTTTGGTTGCCTTAAAACTTTTGTATGGGCATCTTATGTTTATATATACCATGACCTTTCTTATACTTCTTATACTTGTTTAGCATCTCTCTGTTTACTTAGCTAAACTTTATAATGAAAATCAAGCATCCCCTTTATTAAAGCGGAGGTTCACCCTAAAAACAATTATATACCGTTACATCCAGCAAACTGCCGACATCTACAGTATGCTGGTATTTTTCTTTCTTTTTTTTCGCTGTACATACCTTCTTTTAGAGTCTCTTTACACCCGGCTTCCGGGTTCTCACTGCCCCGGGAGTAGGCGTTCCTATGAAGATGCGTAGATGATTGACGTGCGGGTAGGCGCGTCACGCGTTTCCGAAAATAGACGACTGGACTCGGCTTTTATACGGTGCCTGCGCAGTCAGCTCTACACGGCAGGCGCAGTATAGAGCTGAGTCCTAGTTCATCTATTTACGGAATGCAGCTGGAAACAAAACCGCAAAATTTTAACCCTTGAAGGCCCTGAAAGATTGTGTGTGTTTTCATGGCAGCACTGGGAACATTATTTTTTGCGTTGTGCTGTATACATTTGTATTTTTTGAAAATATCTTTTCTACATAAAGAACTGGTTCTCCGAACAATTTGAGATTTATTGAATATTATTCCTCACAAACATTACGTGGAGTTAGAGTGGTAAACCTTAATGAGCGCAGAAATCCTTTTTGTTGTAACTATTTTCGGAACAGCGTGACGCGCCTTACCCACACGTCAATCATCTACGCCTCTTCATAGGAACGCCTCCCGCGGGAGTGAGAACTCGGAGCCTGGTGAAAAGAACTATAAGACAGTAAGTACAGCGAAAAAAATAATAATATACCAGCATACTGTAGGTGTCAGCAGTATGCTGGATGTAATGGTATATAGATGATTTTTAGGGTGAACCTCCGCTTTAAACAGTAGGTGCCAAGAAACTAACAAACAGTTTATTTATTTACCGTATTCTTTGCTAATGTTCTCTGAAGGGAAATCTGAGTGAATACATATTGTTGTGACTTGTTTCATATTATATGTTTGTCAATTTGAGCCCAATAAAGCTCTTTGGAACCAAAATTAAATTGCCCATTTATACATATGCAACCCTGCATTCTTGAGATTTGGTGTTGGTCCCTTTCAGGGCAGCCATGCCCTGTTGCAAAGGGTTTTTTTTTTTTTGCTATGCACAAGTCAGCTTGGTCACATTAGAGGAAAGTTTTATGAAGGGACAAAGTAGCCCTCAACACATTTCAAGACATTATCATTACCATAATCGTATGCCATTATTATATGTTTCTTGTGCAAATTCACATATGATAAATAGGAAAATAAATAGGAAATTTTATGAACATGTTAAGCTGGCACTTACCACTGCTGGCACTGCCCTCTCTGCCATCCCTTCGACTTCGGGCACTACTGTCTCTACCAGATCTTACACGCTGCAAAAGGAGAGAAACATACTGAACTCACTAAATTGAAACTAAAGAATATAGGACACACTGAAAAGAAAAAGGTGTTCACCAATCAGATTCCTATTTTATTTCTAATATGCAAATTAAAAAAATGAAATGCATCTAATAATGAACAGTTCTGATTGGTTTACAAACATAAATTGTGAGGAACATACTTTCAACTATAAAGAGCATGCAGAAAGCATAGGCATGCTAATTTACACTTGCTTCAGTGCTGGAGGGCTCCATTTCAAAGGTAAGGCCTGTCATACTGCGCTAGTAATGTGGTGCATACTAGCACTTTAATGTATAAATGCTCTTTGCTACTTTTGAATGGCAAGCACTGAAGATTAGCCTACATGTTTATTATGTAAGGTGAAGATGGATGGTGGGACAGGTCTCCCTGATGTAGTCTTACAGTCCCGTAAAAAAAAAAAAAAAAAAAAAAAAAAAAAAAACACCCCCCTTTAAAATAATCACATTTTGTTGCTTTGTAACCTGCAATGAAGATAGACATCTTTTTTTTTATCCAGCTGTATTTACTTTACTTGCAACCTATAACATCCAAGTGAAAGATAGAACACCAACATGTCAGACAAAAATTAAACAAAATTTGAAAAACAGTTGGAAAAAAGGATCACCCCTCCTAAAAATGACTTGTAAAACTCATCAGGTCAAATCTCGCCATTTGACTTCCAACTGTGATCAGCTGTGGTTATTTTGATTATTTAGCATGAAAAGATTATTTACTGGAGCATTTCAGTCCCTGATAGTGCAACTGAAGCAAACAATAAAACATGGGTGGCAAGGCACTGCAAAAGACCCCGGGACAAAGTTGTGGACAGGCACAAGTCAGGAGATGAATACAAAAAAAATTCAAAGGCTTTATCAAAGCCTAGAAGCACAGTCTATTATAAGGAAAGTCGAATGTATTCAGTACAACACAGACCCTCCCTGGATCAGGACGTCCACTCCGAACTGGATGAAAGAGCCAGGAGGAAACTGGTCAGAGAGGCTACCAAGAGGCCTACAGCAACTCTGAAGCTGTGCAGGAATTTATAACAAAGAGATGTGGCTTGAATGGAGGGTAGCAAGAAAAAAGCCACTCCTCAGAAAGGCCACATTCTGTTATGACTGAGCTTTGCCAAAGCGCACATTGAAGGATTCTGAGGCCCCATGGGAAAAGGTGTTCTGGTCAGATGAGACTAAAATTTTATTATATAGCCCCAACACCAAACAATATGTCTGGTGGAAATAAAATACAGCTCACTGAAGCCCCCTGAAGACGTTAACCAACGAAACATACATCGGTGGCGGAGGCCATCTTGGCTCCCTTTTATTATGTATTTTTAAAAAATAAACAGTATCACACTATTGGATTTTTCCTTCGGTCTTTTATATATCCTTGCCCGGGGACACTGAGAATGAGGTTCACACAAGTTATTTTCCCTGTCAGCATGTGTGCAGGCACAATTCCTGCTAAAGCTTTTACTTGACTATGTTTTTCGTTAAAGTAGTCAAATATTTCTGGGTAAACGCATCCAATTGTTTGAGCACGTTTTGGGGTGAAAGAAGATTACAAAGTTTTGGTGGTGGCATTATCACTTAAACAAGAATTACAGTCGTTAAGAAGATTTGAATATCAATTACACTGTAATGCAACAGATTTTGACTAGATGATAAGAGACACTAAACAAGCACTGCAATTGTGCTGTAGCACTTTTTGTCATTTATTTATTTTTGTTCATATTCATATAAGTTATTAATGGTATATGTTTAATAATTTTTGATTTGCACAACTATAGGGTATTTATATTTTTGAGATATTAGCCTGTAGTTCAGCGCCCTCTTTACACACTTTCACCTGTTGCAATCAATTATTTGCCAATGAGGAGCAGCTTTATATTATATTTTAATTTATTTAGTAGTATTGGCGCTGATTATCTCCACACACTTTAGAAGTTTAGGACCCTGTACGATTGTAAAGTATCTGAGGATATCAGAAACGTCTGTATGTTTAAAAAAATTCAATAAAAAAAGATTATAAAAAGATAAAAAAAATAAAAATACTATAGCTTTAACTGAACTTACATGAGATCTCACAAACAAGTTTGCTAGAAGGTAGGTTCTGAAGACTAGAGCCTGAAAGTAGCTGGAAGAAAGTTCTATGGTCTGATTGAAATAATTTCATAATTTTTTTCCCAATTAGACTAAGCGCTATGTTCAACATAAGCCAAAAAAACAGCATCATCCCTTTTGTGAAACATCGTGCTGTCATTATCATGCTTTGGGGATGTGTCTCTACAGAAGGTGCTGGAAGACTTGTAAGGGAAGAAATAAGGCAGGAAATAACAGGGAAATATTGGCGGAAAACCTGATAAAGTCTGCAAGAAACCCGAGCCTTGTGCCGTGTACACACAATAGATTTTTCGGATGAAAAAAGGTACGATGGACTTTTTTCATTGGGGAAAAACCGATTGTGTGTGGGCCCCATCGGACTTTTTTTCCCCATCGGTGTCAAAAAAGAGAACATGTTTTAAATTTTTCAGATGAAGAAGAAGAAGAAGAAGAAAAAAAAAAAAAAGATAGGGAATTCCTATCGTCTCCATCGGAGAAAAAATCCACGCATGCTCAGAATCAAAGGCGATGCATGCTCGGAAGCCTTGAACTTAATTTTTCTCGCGCTCGTCGTAGTGTTTTAACGTCACTGCGTTTTGACGGGTCGGAATTTAGTCTGATAGTGTGTAGGCAAGACTGATGAAAGTCAGCTTCAACGGAATTCCGACAAAAAAATTCCGTCAGATTTTATACCATCAGAAATCCGATCATGTGTACACGGCATTGGTAGTCGATTTGCCTTCCAGAAAGACAATGATACCAAGCGTAAAGCCAAATGTGTACGTACAGGAATGGCAATGTCCTGAAATGGCAGTGTCAGAATTCAGAGGTCAGTCCAAAAGAGTATTGGGCTGTTGATTTACAATCCCCTTGCACTGGACTGAGCTTGAGCATTTCTGCAAACAGGAATTGTGAAAAATTGCAGCAGTAATACATTCACATTAATAAAATTCATCTCCCACATGCTCTCAGTTAAGATTGTAATAAACGCTCTTGAACCAACTGACATATTTCTGGAACAAAAGAGCAGCCTGGAAGGGATGCTACTGACTGAATTATCCGGCTGAATCCCAATGTGAAAATGTGTGCTAAAAGAATGTAGGGAATCTAAAGATGAAATATTTGTTAAATGAAAATTCTTGGCTTCAAAAATGATGCCATGAGCATTTAAGGACATTGTTTTCTGTGCAGGCTGAGATGAAGTACAAAAATTGAGTAACAAGCAGAAATATATATACAATTTAAGAGATACCTACAAACAAACCACACACTGCTAAACCGGCTCTCTAACAAACTACAAACA
This sequence comes from Rana temporaria, assembly GCF_905171775.1. Taxonomy (NCBI): domain Eukaryota; kingdom Metazoa; phylum Chordata; class Amphibia; order Anura; family Ranidae; genus Rana; species Rana temporaria. Next base: position 93,423,237 of record NC_053490.1, read on the forward strand.
GCTAATCAGGGTGGTTTTACAAACTACACACAGATGAAAACGATGCACAGCTAACCAGGATCTTTCACAAACTACATACAGTTAACCAAGCATTCTACCAGACTACACACTGAAAACCAAGTAATTTAAAATAAATACACTCTGCTAACTTTGACCGTGTAACAAAGCTACACACAGCTAAGCAGGACCTTTTTTTCTTAAAAATAAATAAATAGGAAAAAAAACAAGTGATAAACTTTTCTTTGAACTGAACTCTGCAAGCAGAATATTCTACGAGTTAAAAAAAAAAAAAAAAAAAGTAATTGATGATTCAATTTAGCATATGTTTGTTAAAGCAGGAGGAGGTGTAAAAAAAAAAAAAAAGAACAAAGGGAGGGGGCAGAACTATTATGCCGCATACACACGACCGTTTTCCATGACGTGAAAAATGAAATTTTTTAAAATGGTCATTAAAAACGATCGTGTGTAGGCTCCAGAGCATTTTTCTCGACTAGAAATATGGCCATTACAAATTTAGAACATGCTCTAATTTTTCACGTCGTGTGTAAGCTATAATGTTGTGAAAAAAACTTGCATTTCTCAGAAGCAAGTTATGAGACGGGAACACTGGTTGTGCTAAAAGTAGCATTTGTAATGGAGATAGCACATTCGTCACGCTGTAACAGACTGAAAAGCACGAAGACTGAAAAGTGCAAATCGTCTCTCACCAAACTTTACTAACACAAAATCAGCAAAAGCAGCCCCAAGGATGGCGCCGTCCAAATGGAACTTCCCCTTTATAGTGCCGTCGTACGTTACCAACGCGATTTGCTCAAGATTTTTTTTTTTCACGATCACAGCAGGCTTGACAAGAATCACGTCGAAAAAAACGTTGTTTTTTTCTAGAACATTAAAAATGGTCGTGTGTATGCGGCTTAAGATAATCAGGCTTTATGCCCTGGATGGTGCTGTAAAATAGAACTTTTTGATTGGAAGAGCGTACACAGAGACTACCTCATCCATGGGATGCTTTTCTATCGCTATCCAATCATAGTCTCAGCCATGCTGAATTACCTTGACTGCAACAGGCAAAAAGAACATGATCAAGAACTGTGATAGATTGGAGGTTTTACCCTAGCTCACTTATGACTCATTTGGTCTATGTTTAAGTAGATATCTGCGTGACATGTCAGCATTAGAGCCAATGAGAAAAATTAAGAAAACATATGCTATGAGGAAGATGAACTATTTATAAATTGATTCCCTTATGTGTGCATAGTTTGTTTCCTCATCCTCCGAAAAGAGCTGAAAGAAGAATATGGAATGGAAAGGCAGACAAGACGAACAATATATTCAGCAACATTTTTAGAAACATAGAAGAGTAAGGGCAGAAGAAAGTCCAAGTGATCCATCAAGTTTTGCCCCATTTAAAAAAAAAAAAAAGGATTTTTGTACTCACCGTAAAATCCATTTCTCTGAGTTCATAGACGGACACAGCCTTTATTGACCTTAGGGTTATGCTTCTTCCTGGTAGAAAGAAGCATAACCCTAAGGTCAATGAAGGCTGTGTCCGTCTATGAACGAAAGAGAAAAAAGTATATAAGTTTATTTGTATTATTGTTAATGTATAGATCTACGTTTGTCCCAAGCATGTCTGAGTCCACTTTTGACTGGCTCACGACCTCTACTGCAAGTCTATTTCATTCATCAACTACCCTATCCTAGGAAGTTTGAGATCATGATTGCTCACATCTTTGACCTGCGAAATCTTATCCCACTTCAGGTGGCGTCTCAATTTGCAGAAGTGTAAATTTTCATCCAACTCGAGTACTAGAGTACCAAGGAGTTTTGCTCAACACTTCTTTCTGTTCTGTGTTTCTCCCACAGCGGCAAGTTTCTCGAAATCCAGAGGATTACAAAAGCCGCGATGGCCAGAGATTCCTCTGATGGCTATAAAATGCAGTTTTTGTGTCTGCTATCATTTGCAATCCCAGTGGTCTCATAACTCCCAGGTGGTGACAAAGGTGAATTTAGTTCATCTGCCTTTACCAGCGAGATCATCATTCACTCAGAGAACAGTCCTGCCTCAGGTGATAGCTCAGTCTTCTCAAGTGGTGGACCAGTTGAAACAATCGTTCTTGGGAAAATCCTCTACAACCTTTGCCCTCACTATTATGACTATAGATTTAGAGTCGGAATGGGTTGGGGCTGGGGTGCCCATTGTGTAGGCCAGTTTGATTGAAATGTTACTCGGAAATACAGTTAACTGAAAACCCTCTAATTTAAGACCCTGCAATGAGCATATCCTGAATATTCTGTGTTGCCTCTTGGAGGTGGTGCGTTTGGGGTCTTTATCATGTTGGGATGGGTTTCTCTGAAGGGGAGGGGATCATGCCCTGCTTTAGTATTTCATAGTACATGTTGACATCATGGTTCCCTCAGTGAACTGTAGATCCCCAGTGCCGCAGCACACATGCAGCCCCAGACCCCAGACCATGACATTCCCACCACCATGCTTAACTGTAGGCAAGACACACTTGTCTTTGTACTCCTCACCTGTTTGCCGCCACACATTCTTGACACCATCTGAACCAAATAAGTTTATCTTGGTCTCATCAGTTCCAGTAATCAATGTCCTTAGTCTGCTTGTCTTCAGCAAACTCATGTTCTTGTGCATCATTTTTGAACGACAGCAATTTGATGCAATGTGTGGCGGTATGGTCCTGAGCACTGACAGGGGCTGAGACCCACCCACCCCTTCAAACTCTGCAGAAATGCTTGGCAGCACTTCATACGTCCATTTCCAAAAGTAAACCTTTGGATATGACGCGGAGCATGTGGAAACTCAACTTCTTTGGTCAACCATGGTGATACCTTTCTGAGTGGAACCTGTCCTGTTAAACCGCTGTATGGTCTTGGCCACCGTGCTGCAGCTCAGTTTCAGGGTCTTGTCAATCTTCTTATAGCCTAGGCCATCTTTATGTAGAGCAACAGATTCTTTTTTTCTGATCCTCATGAGTTTTTGCCATGAGGCGCCACGTTGAACTTCCAGTGACCAGTATGAGAGAGTGAGAGTGGTAAAAACAAATTTAACACACCTGCTCCCCATTCACACCTGAGATCTTGTAAACACTAACGAGTCCACATGACACCGGGGGAGGGAAAAAGGCTAATTGGGCCCAATTTGGACATTTTTCACTAGGGGTGTACTCACTTTTGGTGCCAGCGATTTAGACATTAATGCTGTGGTGTTGAGTATTTTGAGGGGACAGCAAATGTACACTGTACACGCACTACTTTACATTGTAGGAAAGTGAAATTTCTCAGTGTTGTCACATGAAAAGATATAATAAAAATATTTACAAAAATGTGGGGGGGGTGTACTATATATTTATATATATATATATATATATATATACATACACACACACACACCACACACAGCACACACATCACACAGTGTGTATATATAAAAAATTGTTTTATAGTTGGCCTCCCTACTTTTGTCCCTATCCCCCAATGTGCCCCCCCCAATATGAAAGCTGGAGACGCCACTGCCTCTTTCTACTTTTTGACATTTCCTCCTCCCTGGTAGTTACATTATACGATACTGAACAAAGATTCAGTCCCTGGTTTCCAGTAGTAATAACTTTCTCTCATACATAAGGGAAAAAACATTGTTGGCGGTCACCATCTATGCTGAATATCTGCATTTTTTTTGCCGTAACAGGATTTTGTGCATAAATGCTCAGGAGCAATTCTTTTGCTCTACTTTTGGAGGAGAGAGAAGATCTATTTTGTCTGCTATACACCCATTTTCCTCAATTATACACATACACACAGCATAGGATTACCTGCTTCCTTTAACTCCTTCATCCTCTCAGCCTTTTCAGCTTTGTTGCAGTATTCTTGGACTTCCTTTAACCCAATATCGGTGCAGAGCCGGACCAGAAAGCGCAAACCTGTTTACAAAAACCCCGCACAAAGAAAAAAAAAAGACTTGAAAAATTTAAAATCCACAACAGACTAATTTTAACAAAGAAAAATGATGTGTATTTATGGGATATTGTAACCCTGCTATATAGGTATTTTGGATTCCCTGAGAGCATACAGAGAAGCCTAGTAAATTCTCTGGTAAAATTGGGTTACATTGACGGTTTTTGGCTCGTCCTCGAAAGCAAATAACGGTCTTGAAGTGAGTGCAGTTTTTTTTATAGTCTTCTCTTGCATGTATTGACTACTGGGCATAGGTGCAAGTGTGGGCATACCCCACTCTGCTTTATGTATCAACCCATGCCTATCTGTCTGGTTCCTAATTTTGTCGGCTTCTGTTTCAAACACCAGATTGAATTGTTGGTGGTGTAATATAGTTTGCCTGCTCGGATTTAGCAATTGGACCTATGCAAAGGAGACAGCAGTGTGGTATATCTTTTTTTAACTACTCTGGCATTGTTTCAGTCTAAGATTAATGCTACACTTGGGCAACCTAGTCTTTTAGCATCTAATTTTTATTTCACAGCCAGTACTGTTCTGAAAAAATCATTTTAGCCCCTGATGAAGAAATTCTCCAAGTATAGGACTTATGAAACCACTGGAGATTACTGTATAAATGAAACTCAGCCTATGCTGTACATACATACACACACAGAAGCTTTGTTTTATAAATAAACTACTTATACATGACAAAGGATTATCGTGGCACTATGGGTTATCCAAAGAGACAGCACAGCAGACGAATATTGCTGTGAGGATCTGTCAGGCCAAGGATGATGCTACAACAATTTGACAGTGACAGGGACAATACTCACCAGCTTCAATGTGTTGCTCCTTCACTGAACAATAGCACAAGGTGCCACCAATATCATTGACATAAAGGTTGCAGAATCCAACTCACCAGTGAGGGAGCAATGTTCTGCTCATTTAGTCAGTAAGAAAGCAAACTAGGGTTGTCCCGATACCACTTTTTTTAGGACTGAGTACAAGTACCGATACTTTTTTTCAAGTAGTCGCCGATACCGAATACCGATACTTTTTTTAAATGTGTCCCCAAATGCAGCCATGTCCCCCCACAGATGCAGCCATGTCCCCCCCATGCAGCCATGTATCCCCCCCCATCCAGCCATGTCTCCCCCCCATCCAGCCATGTCTCCCCCCCCATCCAGCCATGTATCCCCCCCATCCAGCCATGTATCCCCCCCATCCAGCCATGTCTCCCCCCCATCCAGCCATGTATCCCCCCCATCCAGCCATGTATCCCCCCCATCCAGCCATGTATCTCCCCATCCAGCCATGTCTCCCCCCATCCAGCCATGTCTCCCCCCATCCAGCCATGTCTCCCCCCATCCAGCCATGTATCCCCCCATGCAGCCATGTATCCCCCCATGCAGCCATGTATCCCCCCCATGCAGCCATGTATCCCCCCCATGCAGCCATGTCTCCCCCCCATCCAGCCATCGTCTCCCCCCATCCAGCCATCGTCTCCCCCCATCCAGTCATCGTCTCCCCCCATCCAGCCATCGTCTCCCCCCATCCAGCCATGTCTCCCAACCATCCAGCCATGTCTCCCAACCATCCAGCCATCGTCTCCCCCCATCCAGCCATCGTCTCCCCCCATCCAGCCATCGTCTCCCCCCATGCAGCCATCGTCTCCCCCCATGCAGCCATCGTCTGCCCCCATCCAGCCATCGTCTGCCCCCATGCAGGCCATCGTCTCCCCCCAGCAGGCCATCGGTCTTCCGCCCCATGCAGTCCATCGTCTCCCCCCCATGCAGCCATCGTCTCCCCCCATGCAGGCCATCGTCTCCCCCCGATAGCAGCCATCGTCTCCCCCCCATGCAGCCTCGTCTCCCCCCCATGCAGCCATCTCTTCCCCCCATGCAGCCATCGTCTCCCCCCATCCCAGCCATGTTCCACTTACCTGCATCCCCGCCGCCGCCTGACTGTGTAATACGCCGGGAACGTTACAGCTTTGAATCGCTGTAATGATTGGCCCCGCGCTGCGTATAGAAAATCCCCCTTGCGCGGGATTGGTCAGTTCACCCGAGCAAGGGGGAGTGTCTAATGCGCAAATCATTACAGCGATTTAAAGCTGTAATTGTTCCCGCCCTATTACACAGTCGGCGGTAGCGGGGATGCGGCGGTAACTGCGGCGAGGATTGCGGCTTCGGTTGCGCGGTCGCGCGGCGGGGTGGCAAGTAATTCTATCTGTGTATTGGGGCGGGGTATCGGCGTCTGAGTACCGCCGGAAAAACTCAGAATCGGTCCCGATACCGATACTAGTATCGGTATCGGGACAACCCTAAAGCAAACCATGGAGACAGGGGAGTATTTCTGTATCTTGTTTAGCCCAGTATGGAGATTCTGTTGATGGCAAAGTGTCAGGATCACTAGTGTGATGTAACCGTATGCCATTTGATAGGGGGTGACGTAACAGGCTGCTTTCAGCACAGCTGAGAGTGATAGGATGCTTCATGTGAAAATCAGACTAGAGCTCCACCTGCTGGCCCTCTAGAAGACTACACAATGTTATTATGCCATTTCACATTTACCCAATTATATTTACCTACATTATTTATAATTTTAGCCCTGACTATAATAAAAAATATGTAAAAAAAAAAAAAAAAAGATTAACCTAGCACTAAAGTGGTTGTAAACCTCAAACATGGAATACGAACAAAGCATATCACTTTATAGTGAACACTTAATGTTATTTCTGTCTGCCATTTCATTCCTCTGCTATCAGCATGAATCACTTCTGACAAATGCGACAGGGGGAGGGATCCTCCAGATGATTGACAGCCTCAGCTCTGATCCAGTGTGAAGAGGGCGTGTACCTTCCCTCCAATCAGCTCTCAGAGCTCTCCACACTGAGCTCGGCAGAGTGCAACTTCAGCTCTTCGCCCCCTTTTTTCTGACAGCTTCAAACAAACTTTATAAACTCTGCATTCTCAATGGATGTAGAGAAGAGAAGACTGCAGATAAAATGGGTACAACTTATTAAGTAGGATTTTTTTCATCTCTTGTATCACCTGAGGGTAGTCCCTTACTATAACCCCTTATATGCAAGGGTTTACAGCCACGTTGTTATTTTAGTACACAGATAACAAAAACCCATAAAACGAATAATCCATACATTCAACAATTTCTGGGAACCTTCGGTAATATCCTTGTATTTTTCAAGTGACTTTTGATAGTTTCCTGCATAAAAAAAGAAAGGCAAACACAACAATTCCATAAAGGAGTTAAACATTTGAAGGCATCTGTTAAAATTAAACCTGGTTTATTCTTAATATATTTGTGCGTTACTAAATGACTTGGTAGCTTGATTTGGGCAGTTCAGGTTTCTGCTTTTTAAATAACAAAAATGTTGGAGGTACAGAAAATGTGTAGACCCTGCTAAATATTGGCTCTTGTACTTGAATAATCAACAGTCTGCTTTATGATGTACATTCTAATGGTTTAGGAAGACAATAATCAACTGTCTGCTTTATGATGTACATTCTAATGGTTTAGGAAGATAATAAATTAGAATAAATGCAATAGTTACCACTCCTCCTGTAACAGCTTGCCACCATCAACTGCCATTTTTACTTGCGTAGGTCTGTAAAAACAGCAGATACATGGGTAAGTAGCGTAATCACTTTACAGCAACCCTTTTTTTTTTACCAGAGGCCATAGATGCCAGGGGCCCATACAATATATTCTATTGCCTTGAGAAAGTATTCATACCCCTTGAAATTTTGTCATGCTAAAACTCAAAAATTTGATATGATATATGTGATAGAACCGTCACAAAGTGGCACATAATTGTAAAGGTGGCAGGAAAATGATAAATGGTTTTCAATTTTTTTTAACAAATAAATATCTGAAAAGTGTGGCATGCATTTGTATTCAGCCCCGCTTTACTTCCGATACCCCTAGGTAAAATCTAGTGAACCAATTGCCTTCAGAGGTCACCTAATTAATAAATACAATCCACCTGTGTTTCAGTATAACATACAGCTGTTCTGTGAAGCCCTCATAGGTTGAAGTGTAACCTTAGTGAAGAAACAGCATCATGAGGCCAAGGAACAAACCGGACAGGTGAGGGATAAAGTTGTGGAGAAGTTTTAAAGTAGGGTTAGGGTTATAAAAAATATCCCAAGCTTTGAACATCTCACGGAGCATTGTTCAATCCATCATCTGAAAATGGAAAGAGTATGGCACAACTGCAAACCTAGCCAGATATGGCTGACCACCTAATCTGACAGGCCGGGCAAGGAGAGCATTAATCGGAGAAGCAGCCAAGAGGACCATGGTAACTCCTGAAGGAGCTGCAGAGATCCACAGGACAACAATTAGTCGTGCACAGTCCACATATCTGGCCTTATGGAAGAGTGGCAAGAAGAAAGCCATTTGTTGAAAGAAAGCCATAAGTAAGTCCCATTTGCAGTTTGCGAGAAGCCATGTGGGGGACACAGGAAACATGTGGAAAAGGTGCTCAGCTCACGAGACCAACATTTCTGGCCTAAAAAGCAAATACACTATAGCTAGATTCAGGTAGAGTTAGGTCGGCGTATCAGTAGATACGCCGACCTAACTCGGAATCTGCGCTGACCTAGGTTAAAGTGTATTCTCAAACAGAGATACACTTAAACCTATCTAAGATACACGGCTTTGCGCCGTCCTATCTTAGGGTGCAATATTTTGGCTGGCCGCTAGGTGGCGCTTCCATTGCGGTTCGGCGTAGAATATGTAAATCACTAGATACGCCTATTCACGAACGTACGCCCGGCCGACGCAGTACATATACGCCGTTTACCGTAACGCATTATCAGGCCTAAAGATATTCCATCAAATAGTTGGAATAGTAATGTTAAAGTATGGCCGCCGTTCCCGCTTCGAAATACGAAAATGTTACCGTAGTTTGCGTAAGTCGTCCGTGAATAGGGATTTACGTCGTTTACGTCCACGTTGAAATCAATAGGCCCGTGCGGCGGACTTAGCCTATTGATTTCAACGGACACTGGGAAATGTAGGCGCACAGCGCATGCGCAGTTCCAAAAAACCGTCAATCACGTCGGGTTTCAAGCCTGATTTATCATAAAACCGCATTTACGCTACGGCCGCATAAGTTAGGAGGCAAGTACTTTGAGAATACAGTACTTGCCTCTCTGACTTAAGGCGGCGTAGCGTAAATACGATACGCTACGCCACCTTAAAATTGCGGCGAGGACTGTGAATCTAGCTATATGTGTGGCTGAAAACTAACACTGCACTCACACATCCTGACACACCAACCCCACCGTGAAACATGGTGGTGGCAGAATCATGTTGTGCGGATGCTTTTTCTTCAGCAGACAGGGGAAGCTGTCAGAGTTGATGGGAAGATGGATTGAGCCAAATATGGGGGCAATTTTAGAAGAAAACCTGTTAGGGGCCCGCGTACACACGGTCAATCCATTCGATGAGAATGTTCCCGACGGACCGTTTTCATCGGTTCACGCGCTGAAGCAGACTGATGGTCTGATGTGCGAACACACCATCATTCAAAAACCGATCGTGTCAGAAAGCGGGGACTTTAGGCCCTGTACACACGAGAAATCGGTCCGCGGACCGATTTAATCGGACATGTCCTCCTGGAATTTTTTGGTCTGATGGTGTGACACACCATCAGACCAAAATCCCCGCGGACAGAGAACGCGGTGACGGTGAGTGCGGCGAACGTGCGCAAACCAGGAAGTTCAATGCTTCCACGCATGCGTCGAATCAATTTGACGCATGCGCAGGATTTCGGTCCGCTGGTTAGACGTACTGTCCGACGGACAGGTTTCCAGCGGACAAGTTTCTAAGCATGCTAAGAAACTTTTGTCCGCTGGAAAACGGTCCGCTGGAAAAATGTCCGCTGGAAAACGGTCCGATAGGCCGTACACACGACCGAACATGTCCGATGAAACTGGTCCGCGGACCAGTTTCATTGGACATGTTTGGTCGTGTGTACGGGGCCTAAAACACACGACGTGCTGAAAAAAAATGAAGTTTAATGCTTCCAAGCATGCGTCGACTTGATTCTGAGCATGCGCGGGTTTTGAACCGATGCTTTTGTGTACTAACCATCGGTTTTGACCGACGGTCAGGCGTCCATCAGTCCGATTTTAAAGCAAGTTCTACAACTTTGGTCTGAAGGACAAAAGTCCAATGGGCCGTACACACAGTCGGTTTGGACCGATGAAACTGAACCTCAGTCCGTTTTCATCGGTTTGGACCGACCGCGTGTACGCGGCCTCAGAGTATGCAAAAGACTTGAGACTGGGCAAGCAGGACAACAACCCTAAACATACAGTCAGGGCTACAATGGAATCATTTAGATCAAATAATATTCATGTGTTAGAATGGCCCAGTCACAGTCCAGACCCAAATCCAATTGAGAATCTGTGGCAAGACTTGAAAATTGCTGTTCACAGACGCTCTCCATCCAATCTGACAGAGCTTGAGCTATTTTTTAAAGAAGAATGGGCAACATTTTCACTCTCTAGATGTGCAAAGCCTCGCAGCTGTAATTGCAGTGATAGGGAAAACCTTTTATCATTTTCCTTCCACTTCACAATTATGTGCCACTTTGTGTTGGTTTATCACATAGAATCCATATAAAATAAGTAATATGAGAATACCACCCTAATACAGGATTAAAGAATACCTCCTCCTCTTTCCTCCATAAGTGGGGTGTTCTGTAATTAACAGAGATAGTTGGGAACAATGTAACTGATAAAGGGTTCAGGAGAGGCAGAGGAGAAGTTTCGAGCTCCCAAGAATTCTAGCAGCGTAAACATGCATTTTTTACACTTTTCGAGCACTTATAACAAAATGCTTTCAATGGTATTTTTAATAGACAAAAGGTGAAAACATGGATTTCAGCAATATTATAACACTTTAAATGGGCATAATAGATCATTTAACCTGGGCAGGTATATAGGGAGATGCTGGGTATGACTAATATTTAATAACTATTTTTTTTCTCCTGTAGAAGACACTACAAATTTTTATCATTTAGCTTGTCGAAGTTCGTTACCAAAGTCTGACTTTGCAGAAACCTGTGTAGAATTTATCTGTGTTGAAGTATGTCACAGAGCAGCCACAAACTTTGACAACAGTGACTGTGTGTGCACGTCATGTTCTTCCCCAGTGAAGGCCGCTCACATTACATAGCACAATAGAGCCGATTCAGTATAATTCAATGGCTTGATTCAAAACCTTACAAAAATATCAGTCACGCACATTTTGTTTATTTTTTTTATACTGTATACAAAAATAATCATAGTGTAAGGCTAAATTCACACCAGCCTCCTGCGTTTGGTTTATTTGTATGCAGTAGAAATAATCTGGAAAGTATAAACATGCGGTCCAGATCAAGTTCTCCTGCACTTTAACCCCTTGATGCGGATGTAACGCAAATATGCACCCTTCAGCTTCAAGGGGTTGTACCAGGGTGATGTCTGCCAGTCGGCTTACTTGTAATAACAACTGATGCGGCTAATCAGCCGCTCTGCTATTATTACAATTAGTGGGAGGGGACACTCCCACTCCCCCCACTCCCACTGACTTCTGTGGCTTGCCCGGGCTCTCCCATGCAACCGGGAGGCCCGGAAGACCAGCCAGCATGGTCAATGACTCCTCCTGCTGTGCCTGAGCCAATAAGGAGAGAGCTGAAAGAGCCTGTGCTCTTTGATGGATCAAGATTGGCCTCAGGTAAAGTATTTATGGAGGCTAAAGAGAAAGCTGCATCCAGAAGATATTTTTTTTTAACCTTCTGCCTTTAGAACCACTTTGAGCTAGTCATAGATGAATCGAAATTCGCACACTTCAGCAGGGACTGTCCAAATTTTGATCCCCATGTAGAAGGCCCTATCAGACCGTTAGAAATTATATGAAAATTTTGGCAATTCAGAAAAAAGTCAAGTCCACTCCCACCTCTAGAGCCTTCCTATTGGTCATCAAGGTTGTCAATCACATTAAAAGAGCAAATGGGAGGCTCAGGAGGAGAGAACAGTCATGGTCAAACTCAACTTTTAGGGCTTGTTTACACCTGTATTTTTCACCACCAGATCAAATACAGGTCACTACAAGGGCACATAGAAAGCTTTTCTATGTGCATCATTCACACTACATTGTTGTGTATATGTACGTTGCATTAAAATGCAACCTGTCTACACTTTAAACCATTTGTTACCCTAAAAATATAAAAATGGAACTTGTCCCTTTAAAGCATGTTATACAGCACAGTGCTTGTGCTATGTAATTTGGTCACCTGAAATACCTGCTGATCCTGCCTGGTTCTGCCCTCCCCTCTAAAAACTGACCACAGTTTATCATGGTTGCCGAGCCCTGGCACCGTGGTCAGTTTACTTGCCTCTGTCATCTGCAGCACTCCTGTCTGCTCTCCCCTCCCTACCTGTCAGCTAGTGACAGTGCCTGTCACCCCATCTAGTTTCATACTATCCACTCTGTCTCCAAATCCTGTGTGCCCCTGTGTGTGTGTGTGTGTGATTTATAAAAAAAAAAATGCCGATTATACCCAATTTCAGAGTGCCACTAGGGGCTCACGTGACTGTCCTCCTCCTCTCCTCCTGGCTGATGTCATTGGGGGATTCTAAGCTCCTTGCGCTGTAGCTGTCAGGTGGGGAGAGGAGAGAGGCGGCTGGTCACGCGAGTGCCGAGCAGGGCTCTGAAATCAGGTATATTCTGCATTTTTTTTTATAAAATCGCACACACAGGAGCGCAACAACGAATTGAACACATGTAAACTTAACTGAAAGTAAAGGTATAAAAAAAAATTATTATTGGTATTTTAATACTTCAAGAGGACTGCCATTTTACAAAGGTGACATGAAACCGCATGCCAACTTGCATAAAAACACAGAACACATTGAATGCACACATTAAACACACATGCATTTTTGGTGTGCCGTGGTGAGATTTTATGTGCAATATGGTGTGAAAGGAAAAGGAAAGATCAACATTTTCACATAACTTCAGCTGACCGGGTCTCTCTATATCTGTATCAGGAAGGGAGGAGATAGATGAGGGACCTTCTTATACATATAGATTTACAATGTGACTCTGGTGCACACATACCAAGAATCCTAGTCGCCATCCACCCAAAACTCATACTACATACTGACCATTGCTGCAAGCTGTACTTACTGTATAAGAGCTGCTCTTTCAAAGTACTTAATGGCTTTCTCACAAAACTGTGTGTCAATGTAGTAGGCTCCCAGCCACTGAATGACTTCAATGTTTGAAGGGAAATAGCGATATGACTGCAAGGCAAAAGAAACAGTTTCAGTCATAAATAACGTCTTTTCCTGGCACTTGGGGAAAATCTGAGCCATGTAAATATTTAAAGCGAAGCCTGCCAGCAATTAGTCACATATGAATGCAGCCAATGTATACTGGGTGTAAACCGGCCTGATGAAAAGGAATGTTTATGGTTCACAGGAACGGTAGGGAATTATGTTCGACTGTTTACCTGCTCAGTGACACAAATATCCTGAGTGTAAGTGCAGTTTAAAAACAACAGTGATGATAACAAATACTTGTGTTACATTTACTGAAAACCCGCTTACATGGCACAGGTAGGCCCTATTACATTTTAGGCCTGGTAACACCAGCAAGCCACGCTGAACTCAGGTGCCAATGCACCAATCCCTGTGCAGTGCATTTGTTTTCCACAGAACTTTATTAAAATACATTTCTATCTACCACAGCGGCATTGGGATGTGGAGACTTGTTTTACGTTTGAGCAAGGGTGAACTGACACCCTTGGATACCAGGCATTTTGCCTCGTCTAAGCATAGTGGTTGTGCTGGAAATGGCTCACAAAGCTTCTGGTGTGAATGGGCCCTTAGGGAATTGTTAATAGGCACTCTCATGGTAATTTATAAACAAAATCTGGTCCACAAAAGCATATTAAAATGTCAGGAAATGTTATAAAAATGTAGCACACCTCTTGTGTGCAACTAGCATAGGTACATTTATTTTGTGACTCATGATAGTTGTGCGAGTCTGTAATTGGGGCCGGGTTACTTTAGGTCAGGCTGGAGCACTCTACAGAGCAGGTCTCGGGTACCTTCCCCCTAGTTCTAGAAGCTTCTGGAAGTTAGTGGGCGGAGGCCAGAGGTCCTAGTCTGCATACTTGAGGGAATCTGGCCAATCCCCAGGCGGAAGGCCCTGGCTGGATCAGCCCTTAAATATCATGGAGCCTGGCCAGCAGGGGAGTCAGGTTGAAGATGGAGTGAGGAAGCTGTGTTGTGTGGCCTGGTCAGGGACCCCAGTTTGAGGGGGCTCTGCCTTCAGGCTAGAAGCTGAAGAAGGAAGTAGTATTGAGGAATCTCCACTATTCCATGATCTCAGTTGGGACCTGTGCAATATGAGGCCTGAACAGTTGTCTCTTCAGGGCAGCAGTATTTCCAGGGGCAGTGTGTGAACTTCTACCCCCCCCCCCCCTCGGGGCAGAACGGGTTAAAGTTGCTGAATGTAATATCGAGCAAGCTGTGACTCAATCCCTTGTCCTGGAATATTTCACTAAGCAGCCAGGTGGGCTGATATTTTCAAAGAAGGGGACAGAGAGTGTCTGCAAGTTGTGAATCTGCTACAATTCTACTCCTGTAAAGGGGAATTTCTTTGCCATAGAGACTGTTGCTGCTTCAAGCATAATACAGTCAAGTGCATGTTAATTTTGCTGGCTCACATAGAGAAGGAAGTTGTTTCTCCCATTGTTCTTCAAGTTTAAAGCGGATGTGCCATTAAAAAAAAAATATTAAAAGCCAGCAGCTACAAATACTGCAGCTGCTGACTTTCAATATTAGGACACTTACCTGTCCTGGAGTTCAGCGCCGTCCCGCAGCAGAGGATGAAGCGATCGCTCGTCTCTCTGCTGCACCCCCCCGCCTACCTCGGTGAGGGAACCAGGAAGTGAAGCGCTCCGGCTTCACTACCCGGTTCCCTACGGCGCATGCGCGAGTCGCTCTGCGCCCGCCGGAGTGGCTCACACGCTGTGTGCTGGGAGCCGAGTGTTCCCAGACACAACGGGCGACAGACGGGAAGTCGGGAAAAACCCCGTCTTTTGCCCGAGAACGTGTGGCCAGAAGTGGGTGCAAATACCTGTCCTTTAGACAGGGTATCTGCACCCCCCTCCCCCTGAAAGGTGTCAAATGTGACACCGGCGGGGGGGCGGTTTCCGATCAGCGCGAGTTCCACTTTAGGGTGGAGCTCCGCTTTAAGTGGGGCATCCAATTATCTCTACACCGTATCCAATTTGTTTTCCCCCCAATAAAACAACAAAACCAGTCATGGGCTTTCCTTGTCTCTGAATAAAATGTTAAATGAAATGAAAAATACGTGTTGCCTGGTTGTGCAGATTTTAGGGGGACCCAAAAACTCAGCGGCCCCCTAAGGGATAATGCACATAAATCTCAGTTTTTCAGTTTTTGTTCTAAATGTTAATTGATAAAGGAATGTGTCTGATCAGGTTAAACATAGCGGAGCCGAACCGGCTAGATACTGATTAGTTCAAAGAGATACCCTTATTTTCAAAGGATCTGTATTGAAGATCCCCCACTGTGTGAGGGGGGGCGGAGATTGTCATTGTAACAGTTGTAACCACATATAAGCTCTGTGTTATACCCATTAAAAGCTGTCTTGTTCTAGCAGTAAGCCTGGACTCATGTGTGGCTATTTGGGGCGATTCCATGGACTCCTACTTGTGGAGTATTGGGGGTGATTTTCGTTATGGGAAGAAGGGACTGTTTGACGGGGATATTATACCAATACCGTCACAATTGGTTGACAGCAGCGGGATTTCCCTTCTACTCTCCTTTATACCCGATTCAAGCAGACACTGGAAGAACTACTGGAAGTTCGTGGAAGGATTGCTAGCAACAAAACCAAGCGGTCATCATAGCAGAATTAATGGAGCTAGACCAGGAGAACTTGGTTGCAGCAACGCCAGCAGTACAAGAGATGGAGACACCAGTGATTCAGGAGGAGGAATCGCCAGCCAACAAGCTATGAGAGAGAAGCTAGCATGGTTCGGTCCGAACCCAACGGCGGATGTGGTGCTGAAAGTGATGGACCTGTTAGTAAACGCAGAGCTACAGAAGGATAAACAAATAAGAGATGCAGAACTACAGTTAAAACATGGCAGCAGTCCAACAAGCAGCCGCACATCCTCCAAACAGTGAGTACAGCACAGCAGACGCAAGGAAGATTCGTTTAGCGCTTTTAAAGCTTTTGATGATGAAAAGGACTGTGAGATTGATAACTACCTGGCAGATTTTGAGCGACAATGTAACCTGCACCGAATAGCTAGAGGAGAGTGGGTTGCAATATTGTCAGGCAAACTGTCAGGCAAAGCTTCTGATGCTTTCCGGACCGTGCCAGATCAGGATATCCATAGCTACGCCATGGGTAAAGAAGTGCTCCTGGCTCGTTATGCAGTAACCCCAGAGTCCCACCGACAGAAGTTCAGGGACTCACGCAAAACCACGGAAGACTCTTACGCGGAATGGGCATGCCAGGTTATCCCTGTCGGCCTCTAACTGGGTTAACAGCAAGCCAGGCCACCACCGCAGAGACATTTTGCAACTAATGCTCCTGGAGCAATTTTACAATCACATCCAGACGGATGTCAAAGATTGGGTGAGAGATCGCAGGCCCATGACTCTACCAGAGGCCGCGAGTTGGCGGATGAATATGCGGATACTCGCAAGACAACAGGTCACAACCACGGGTACAACCTCCGACGACCAACGGTGCCCTCACACCCACCTGCCGCTAGATACCAACCTCCTAACAGACCGATGACATCTAGCCCTCGCTATCCACGCCAGGAGGACAACGAACAACGCTGCTTCAGGTGCAAAACAGCTGGGTCACTTCAAGCAGAATTGCCCCATGAAGGACAACACCAGGTCAAAATTGGTCTCAACCTGTGTACCGCCCACCAGCAGCAGCCCTTTGTGTAGACTTCGGCTTGGGATCTCCAGAGCTGGGTCAGGAAGAACCATTTGGACACCCTTTACGAAGTCCTCACGGTACAATCTGTTATTACGGACAACAGGGAACACCATTGTCAGCTGGTCATGGGCGACAGCCATGAGCCGGAAGGGGGCCCTGGAGGGAGCTGGGCAGAAAGAGGCACCGCCGGCTACCCCCCAAGAAGAGGTCCTGGAAGCCGGTATAACCAAGCTGACCTGGGAGGAGAAGAAGCGACTGGAGGAGAGGGAGTCGCAGCGGGCTTCCCAGATGCGGGCCGAGATGTTCGCCAAGGGCCCACCGGTGGCCCCTTACACCACCACCCCCAGTTTCCTGATGATGAAGGAACCACGTGGAGAGCCTGCAGGACATGAGCAAGCAGGAGCTGATCCGTGAGTACATAGAGCTGGAGGAGTGCATAAGCCGCATGGAGGAGAGAACAACCACCTGAGGTCACAGCAGGCTGACCCCCCCAGGCTCCATGAACTGGAGATGGAGCTGGAGAAGCTCAATAGAGGAGAACCGGCTGGCTGCGGAGGGAGCAGAGGTGGCTGACCCTATGGGGCACTGATTCTCCCCCCCCCCCCGGACTCTGAGCACCAGAGCTACAGCATTTCAACAAATATAACTTTTTCTTTTTATGAATCTCCTGTGATTGTCACTTCAGAGCCATAACCTGCCCCCTCCCATAGCGGGACACCTAGATGGCGGCGCACAGACCCATTCGCCGTCTTCACACTGACTTCTGGTGACTCTGCAGATCGCACAAAGACTTGGGGACTGACCGGGCGTGTGATCTGACGATCCGGTGGCATACCTGAGTCGGAAGCAGTTGCCAAGGGAGGTCAGTCACGCCAAACGGAGTTAACCTCGGACTAAAAGCTCTGAACCGTCAACCCTACTGGACCAGGAAAGGTCCCAACCGGGTGCCGGAAGCAGGGAGAAAAAGGGGGGCTATTGTGAAGGATGCTTCAGTGTAATTCTCCCTGCTTTTTTAAAACTATTGATATGTTAATGACCCTTCCTCAGCCAGCTCCCTATTTCAAAGAGTTAATTGACTCTCTTGTGTGTATTGTTCTAAATGTTAATTGATAAAGGAATGTGTCTGATCAGGTTAAACATAGCGGAGCCGAACCGGCTAGATACTGATTAGTTCAAAGAGATACCCTTATTTCAAAGGATCTGTATTGAAGATCCCCCACTGTGTAAGGGGGGCGGAGATGGTCATTGTAACAGTTGTAACCACATATAAGCTCTGTGTTATACCCATTAAAAGCTGTCTTGTTCTAGCAGTAAGCTTGGACTCATGTGTGGCTATTTGGGGCGATTCCATGGACTCCTACTTGTGGAGTATTGGGTGATTTTCGTTATGGGAAGAAGGGACGGTTTGACGGGGATATCATACCAATACCGTCACAATAAGAATCTCACTTCTTTTTTTATTTATTTCTGTTTATCTGTTCCTCCCCACAAAGACAGCTGATTGCAGCACATCCACCACCGCCCTCTTATATAGTGAGCATGACTCTTGGGTGTGCCTGTGTCACATTGGTGATGCTCTACTGTGAGTACAACTATCCAGGTATGTTTTTTTTCTTTCACAAGAACTGGAGCAGACAAGCCCCCTCCCTTTGCACACATCATGGTGGCACCTCCCTCAGGGAAGAGACTGGTGCCCAAGGCAAGCACTGTCAATATGACTAAATAATTGTCTCCTTGGTATATGCATGGTCAGACAGCAGCAGAGGAAAGGGATTAGTTACTGACTATGCCGTCTTGGGAAAAGGACAACCTAGGAAGACAGAATAAAGTGCATTACGCAACTTATAAATCAAACATGTTGCGATTTCTGAAATTTTCCACCAGCTTTTGCAAAAAAAAAAAAAAAACAGAAAAAAAGCTGCATAGCAAATCTGGGCCACTTGTGGTTTCCAGTTGCAAGTAACCAAAGAACTGAAATTTGGGTGAAGAGGGTCAATTTGATTACAGTGGTGTAATTGCACTCTGCTGTTTACTCAAAACCAGAAAATCATTGACAAGGTGGGTGTCACACTGTTGGGGAGAATTTAACACCATTTAATCATTCATTGACAGAAAAACAAGGTCTTCTAGTATGCATTATTATAGTACGAGGCCCTGCAATGGTGAGAATTTAGAAAATTTGTGTAAAAAAAGGACACCGGATTCTCAAAGGTGAAATCTTATAGTCTCTGGCATGTTTATAGTGAGCAGAGAAAGCTGTGCTATATTTTCTCTGGATTTGGTAGTTCCGGATCGGGACCGGGAGCTTGATGGTTCCATCCCACCCACGACAATTACTATAATAAGGCAAGGGTGAAGAGGACACAGCGAACACAGAGGCTTTTTGCCGCTTTTATAGCAGAGCACCTGGTGTGAGGGTCGCCGTGTGCTCGAAAAGAGAATAAAAAACAGATCTGCCCGATATTTAGCAAAAGTAACATTCTCTCCACGGTTTTATTTTTGCAGTTCCAGGATGAAAAGCAAAAGCCTATGAATGGTATATCCCTTCATGCTGTATAAGTTCTTATGCCAACTATCTGTACATCTGTAAATAAGAGACCTACCTCACAGTAGTACTGAAAGGCTTGCGTTTTGTCACCCTCGGTATCATACAACTCGCCAAGTTTAGCCAGTGCTTGTGAATCAGTAGGAACTATACTGATGAGCTGCATTAGCCATTCTATTGCCTGATTAGGATCCTCAAGCAATTCATACCTACATAAGCAAAGTTAAGGAAGAATAAACATCAGAAGAACATGGTATAAGGCAACTTAATTTTAAAAAGAGGCCCTGTGTCAGATCCCTTGTAGCATGAAAAACAATTTTACATAAGTGGATCTACCCCGAACCCATAACAAACAAATGGCCCTCCATCGATTAGAATGTATGTGCTCCCACTGTGGAGACGCTCATAAATTCAGTAGCGTAAGGACTGCAAGCATACACAGGGTACCGTGAAGAGGCCTTGCAGCTTACGCATGCTCTTGCAAAAGCGTGCTAACTAAACCCCTGTTGGACAGGTTAATTTGGTTGGTCAGCAGACTGGTTGGTGAGTTGAGCAATGGAATGTTCTGTTGTTTATCTTTCTACCCAGAACCCCCCACCATTTGTTTGTTAATAGACAAACTCTCGTATGTTTTCTGCATGGAATGGGTGGGAGCCTCCTACATAAGGAGTCACGGGTCCAACAATTCTTCGATATCTGGGAACCTTTCATTCAAACCTTGCCTACAGATACCCAACAATTCATAGTACACTACACTGTTTCAATAAATCCAACGGTTTCAAACCAGACTGTTAACCAATGACCCTCCACTTGATATCCTACCCTCTTTCCATCATCTGCTAGCTGTTAGAGCAAACGCCATCCTTTTTGTCTTAATGTCCATCTCTTGACGCAGCACTGATACCTGGTTCTGAAACTATACTGACAAACTGTATGCTGTCAATTTTAAAAATCTTTTTACTGGCCAAATGCCATGGCCATTTTATTAACTTAATTTCCCCATCAAGAAAAAAAGAAAAAAGAAAAAAGGAGGCTCTGTGTATAAATAACAAAACTAAAGAGAGTGGGAAAAAAAGAAAAGAAAACGAGAAGTGGTTCCAAATATCACAGGTATACACAAATGGTAGGTTTGTTTTGCTTGCATTTGGGATTGCATGGATTCATCAACACTGCTTAACAGAACTATAGTGCATGTAGAGAACAAGCAAATACATCCATCAGCAGTATAAAGAGGAAGAAGATGGTGGTATCCAGACACTGATGAATGTAATGAGGAGGCAGCAGTAAGAAACCAATTACTGATTCTATAATACTGATAATACCTTTTTAAAATTGTTTTTATTTAATTTTTAATTTTGGGGGAAGGGTTACAATCTTTTTCAGGTTTTTATGCTGTCTAGGTTCCGTATGAAGAGATTTCTGCTAATTTTCCAGCAGGAAGTCAGACTACCCCCCAGCAGCAGCAAAAAATTTTGTCATGAAAAGTTGTTTTATTTGTGTGTATTTCAAATAATGAAACGCAATAAAAAGTATCTGATAAAATAATAATGATAATAATAATAATAATAATGTGTATCCTGCACCATGTGTCCCATTTAGATAGATCTCAGCTAACCTTTTTGGTGACAAGAAGCATGGGTGCATACGTCAGACACTTTTGACTCAAGAGTTCTCATGTCATGGTATTGATACCCTTTCATGGATAATAGTGAAATAAAATAAATGAAATCCACCTTCGGAACACCACTACCCTCTCCCTTCCCTCCATTAGTTCCCATTCCCATTTATTAGTAACTTTTTTATTTATGTTTATTTATATCTGTATAATACTTCAACTCCTACAACAGTACAATTATTATTGCATTTATCTGTATTTCAATGCTGTATCTCATTCTAAGTTGTTGTCATCTGACATACTGTAACTGTTGTAATCTATTACTTTAAAATAAAAACATTATAAAAAAAAAAAAAAAACATGGGTGATGCTAAACCCAGGCATCTCCAAAACAGGAAATAAGACAATTAAAAAGAATGCTGCTGATATTGACCTTACACACGCCTACATCGTTCCAATCACCTGCCAGATCCCTTGAAATTAAACAGCACCCTTGGGAATGGGGGTACACGTGAGCCACTCACATAAAGCACCGTTGAGTAGGTTCAGGGATAAAGGTTATAAGCTCTGTGTTAGGTCTGACACAGCCCCACAGAGACCTTACATAGGGCTCTGTCAGGAAGGGCTACAAGGTGGGCATGTATCTGCTGAATATGCCAAGAAACTGGATGAAAATGGACATCTGCACCTAGCTGCAGGGTTTTCCTACTGTATATTGCCCTCACCATCAAGCTTTGCACATGTCTCAAATGACAGCATAGATTGAGGCCCAAGAAACCTGCAGCTGGGTGAATGTGTTTCTATGGTTCTTTCTTTGCTCTTTCCAGTGTAATACACATACTGTAACCTAAACCATGAGTGAAGGGTTGGGTGACTAGTGAGAGAAATGCATTTTCAGAAAAGCTATTATAATGTAGCTTAGGTCACGTGTTCTATGCGATGGCCAAATTCAGCTAGCCAGAGAACAGGACCATACACTTGTTTCTGCACTAGAGAAGCCAAAGGCAGGGGAGCCAAGAAATGTTATTTTTGATATTTGCTGGACCAAGGAAGTGGTGCCCCCTTGGGGTCCTACCACCTTTGGGCCCCTTGGCAGCCATGTGAGCTGCTATAGCTATTTTTACACCCCTGTATTATTGTGCCAATCCATTACAAATAAGCCAACTATCCTATGTGCGTGTTCAACAGCTATTAGCAGAGAAGATGTGTAATTGTACCAATACAAACTCTAAAGTGCCTATGCAAGCAACAGATTCACTCCCCCCAGAAGTAGCACATACCTTTCCATTACCCCCTGCTGCTCTGTTCAGGTGCAGGGAGAAGCTGTCCTGTGTAAACTAGGAGCCCCTCATGTTGTATCTTACACAGGGCTAGGAAGGGACTCTCCTTGGTACTCAATAGTTGGGCTCAGCATTTCTCCCAAAATTACTAGGTATGTTCTTTGCTCCTGAAAGCCGAATAAAGCATTGGAAGAGTGAAGAGGTGAATATATGCTGCTGGGAAGCGGTGATCAAAGCAAATCTAATGTTCTGTTCTACAAAGACAAAGTGCAGGTTTGCTTTAAGATAAATGTTATAAAAGTAACTCATACGTGCTCACCCTGTAAAGCACAATTCCCCCTAACACACTTAGTTTTATTGAAGGATACAGGCTTGCTATCTGACTAAGAACCGGCGAGCTGTTTCGGAGGATTGCATGTAGTTTATGGAAACAATCCAGAGCTTCCTCGAGGCGATTTAATTTCTTGTACGTCAAACCTGGAAAAAGATACCAGTACAAGTTATTTTTTTATATGGAAGGTTAATACACAACAATAATATTTAATATGTTAAATACAGATAGACAATAAGGAAGTTTAAATACATAAAAGAGGCCTGTATCACAAAATAAAAGGAAGCTACTCCCACTGAACATTTTTGTATTATCGCATCGCTATCAAAATTTTTATGGGCACTTTACACCTTATAGAAAGTTAAAAAGTGTCAGAAAGCGACATATATTGATCAGCCAAATAGTGTATCCAGATTAAACCATTCACTTATGTATATAAAATATAGTCTGTATGCGACACCAAAAAGAAAAAAAGAAAAGTGTTAATAAATGTAAAAAGCCCAAAGTGTATCAAACTTTCATATTGATAGAAGAAAGTCTTTAAATTCCAAAGATCACCACGGTGTGTAAGCCAATCTGCATAAAATTGTATTATACACTATTTGGCTGAGCAATATATGTCACTTTCTGAATAGGTCATTGTATATTAATGTACATGTATAGAGCAGCACTTTTTAACGTTCTATAATCATGCACAATGTTTGTTAGATTGTGGGGTTTGCAGCTGTTTAATCTATAGGTCTTTAGCACAGTATACTATTGTAATTTATTATCTTACACCTTCTGCAGACATGCCTGGTCACCTGGCCAACAGATCTTGGGGTAGGAGAAATCTATTATACTCTATGAAATGTGCTGGATTTTCCCATAAATTCCACTACTGTTCACCCTAGGCTTGGATGATGTACATTCTCAGGCGATACAAATGTGGATTTCTGTGAAATTGTTGGGTAGCCGACACATGGTTCAGTAATCCAAAGTCTGATGTCTATAGCCTTTAAAAAATAAGTGAACTTTTCTAAGCACATCTCATATTTAAAGTTGTGACTTTACATGCTGCAAATACAAAGACATTTAGAAGGGACAGGTGCTGAGGTTTTCGACAGGGTGGGAGGGGATCTGTTCCAGTTGGACCTTCCTCCCTATAGGTTCTACCAGCATAAAACTCACTGTAATCACTAGGGTTGTCCTGATACCGATACTAGTATCGGTACTGAGCATTTGCGCGAGTACTTGTACTCGCGCAAATGCCCCCGATGCTTCACCGATACTTTATTTTTTTTCCTCTGAGTGGGGGCGGAGAGCGGGCGGAGAGGGGGCGGGGAGCGGTCGGAGAGGAGACCGAGAGAAGACTGAGGGGGCAGAGAGGAAGGCGGAGAGAAGGCGGAGAGGAGGCGGAGAGCAGAGCAGTCCTCGGGTATGTAAAACATGCCACTGGAGGAGAGCTGCTGCCGCTGCCGCCGTCTAGTTGTTCGGCGCTCAGGGAACATAACAGCTTTAATTTGAACAGCTGTGTGTTCCCCGCCGCACGTCGTCATATATAGCCCCTCCCCCTTGTCCGGGCACTTTGATAGACAGATCACCTGTCTATTGGACGGGTGATCTGTCTATCAAAGTGCCTGGACAAGGGGAAGGGGCTGTATATGACAACGCATGGCGGGGAGCACACAGCTATTCAAATGAAAGCTGTTATGTTCCCCGACCGCCGAACAACTAGACGGCGGGGAGAGACCTACACAAAGCTGCATTTGGGGGGAGACACAAGGCTGCATTTGGGGGGAGACACAAGGCTGCATTTGGGGGGGAGACACAAGGCTGCATTTGGGGGGAGACACAAGGCTGCATTTTGGAGACACATGGCTGCATTTAAAAAAAAAAGTATCAGTATCGGCGAGTACATGAAAAAAAGTATCGGTACTTGTACTCGGTCCTAAAAAAGTGGTATCGGGACATCCCTAGGTCACTATTCAAGTGTTCAAGCAGTTGTGGGTGTCATAGCTGCTTGAATACAATAGCTGACGAAGGGCATTTCTCCATCCACGCTATTAAGCGTGGATGGAGAAATCTTTTAAAACTGAAGAATGAGAGAAATCTTCGTGTGTATGGCTAGCCTTAAATCTACACACTTTAACACGCATGATAGCTGGAGGAGAACATTTGGTGCCCGAGTTATTTTAGCTTCTGTTTTATTTTATTTATTTTTATTTTTTTTAGCTTCTGTTTGACCCACGTAGTTATCACTCTCCCAATAAAAAGGGGGGGAGCTGGCAAACCTGTCAAATTGAATAGCTGAGCGTGGTCCAAACACATACATACAATATATACATCACAATAAAACAATATGATAAATCACGGTCTCAGTCAACTAAAAACAAAGTCATTGAGGCATCTTGACCGCCCTCCCTCTTGAATATGATAAACTATGTTGCCAAACGTACACCTACCTTTATACGCATGAGATACGAAGAGAGGAAATGGATAGCCGCATTCCAATAACCAAAAAGGTTGTCTTTTTATTCAAACGAACAGCAAATGCATCACTTCACAAGGTCACAGCAAAGGAACAGGGGAACAGCCGACGCGTTTCGCACTGAGCTAGTGCTTAATCATCAGCCATGATTAAGCACTAGCTCAGTACGAAACGCGTCGGCTGTTCCCTTGTTCCTTTGCTGTGACCTTGTGAAGTGATGCATTTGCTGTTCGTTTGAATAAAAAGACAACCTTTTTGGTTATTGGAGTGCGGCTATCCATTTCCTCTCTTCGTATCTCATGCATGGTCAGTGCATTGCCAGCACCCACGGTATCCTGAGTCAGTCTACTCCACATAGCGACCCACCTGGAGCGGTGATCCTCTTTTTTCTCTATTTTCTTTGGATCCTGCCTTTATACGCACATGAACTTTAACGGCATCCCAGTCAATATTGAGTTGGCCCACCCTTTGCAGCTAAAACAGCTTCACCTCTTCTAGGAAGGTAGTCCGCAAGGTTTAGGAGTGTGTCTATAAGAATATTTGACCATTCTTCCAGAAGCGCATTCGTGAGGTCAGTCTATAGTCCATATAAAAAGATTATAGCAATGTGATAGGTCGTGTAACCAGAAAATGTCCATCCACAAATGGCCGCCTCCACGAGGGGATTAGAAGCAAAATCCAGCAGGAGCTACAGAGCATAAGAGAAGAGAGGCGCCTCTAAGTGTAGCAATATGATTACATTCAATGAAGATACAACATTTAACAACTTACATGGTTGATGATTAAAAGAGTCGCATCCAAGTATGCAGGAAACCCGGGGTAAAGCTGTCCACATAGACCGTCCTCCACACCGCCGGCTTTTACCGCTGTCAGTCTACAATCGTGACCGGGAAGACTACCCTGCAGTTGAGCGATCGAAAAGTAAAGCTTGAAGCGCTCGTAGAGCGCAGCGCTGAAGGGATGATGCCGATGGTGGTGCAGAGGACGGTCTATGTGGACAGCTTCACCCCAGATGCCTGCATACTTGGATATATACCTGTTTTAATGATCCACCATATGAGCTAAATGTTATATCTTCATGAAATGTAACCATATTGCTACACTTAACCCTTTCACGCCGACGGAACGCATATATGCGTCCTCGGCTTTCAGGGGTTATACCGGGATGATGCCTGCAGCCGCAGGCATCATCCCGGTACCGTTGTTTAGAGCGGGCGATCGGCTTTCCAAACATAACAACCGATGCGGCTAAAAGCCGCTCGGTTGTTATGCCGGAGGAGCGGGAGGAGACATCCCCCCCCTCCCGCCGCTCTGACCGGGCCTCCCGTCCCACCGGGAGACCCGATCCACGATCCGGCGCCTCCAGCGGCTCGGCGAGTGACGTCACTTCCGGGTTTCTCAGATGCCAATGGCGCCGGATTTAAAAAAGTACACAGTATTCAGAATCGCCGTTTTCGGCGATCTGAATACTTTGAAGTGCAAAGGAGGGCTCGGGGGTCTTTTAGACCCCCGATCCCTCCATAAAGAGTACCTGTCACCACCTATTGCTGTCACAAGGGATGTTTACATTCCTTGTGACAGCAATAAAAGTGATCAAAATGTAAAAAAAAAAAAAAAAAAAAAAAAATTGAATATTAGAAAAAATAAATAAATAAATAAGAAAACAAAAAAAAAATTTTTTAAAGCGCCCCCCTCCCCGCGAGCTTGCGCAGCAAAGAAAGCGCATACGGAAGTCGCGCCCGCATATGAAAACGGTGTTCAAATAACACATGTGAGGTATTGCCGCGATCGTAAGAGCGAGAGCAATAATTATAGCACTAGGCCTACTCTGTAACTCTAACCTGGTAACCGTAAAAAAAGTTTAAAGCGTCGCCTATGGAGATTTTTAGTTACCGTAGTTTGTCGCCATTCCACGAGTGCGTGCAATTATAAAGCGTGTCATGCTTGGTATCTATTTACTCGGCATAACATCATCTTTCACATTATGCAAAAAAATTGGGCTAATTTTACTTTTTCATTTTTTTAAAATTCATGAAAGTAAATTTTTCCCAAAAAGTTGTGTTTAAAACACCGCCGCACAAATACCGTATGACATAAAATATTGCAACAATCGCCATTTTATTCTCTAGATTCTCTGCTAAAAATATATATATAATGTTTGGGGGTTCTAAGTAATTTTCTAGCCAAAAATATGGATTTTAACTTGTAAACACCAAATGTCATGCATAGGCATGAAAGGGTTAAAGGCACCTCTCTTCTCTTTTATATTCAGTTGTGACATGACGCTACTTGTATATCAAGACATTGCTCGTTGATCAAGTCAAAATGTATCTCAGTTCAAGGTCTTACTGTGTGTGTGTGTGTGTGTGTATATATGTGTGTATATATATATATATATATATATATATATATATACATATATATATATATATATATATATATATATATATATATATATATATATATATATATATATATATATACATATATACTAGCTGAATACCCGGCGTTGCCCGGTCTTCCTATCTTAACCTTTTGGGGAGGAAAATCATAGTAATATAAATATACCCATCTTTTATATAAGGGTGTAGGTAAGGGTTAATTTAACTGTCATATTTTTATTTGGCATATAAGTAATATGTGTACCAGGTATTATTGAAATATCTCCAGGCGTACAGAAGTTATGTGGGAACATACATTTCCCATTGATTTGCATGGGACTTTAAACAAAAACCCCGACCCTCACAAATGGGGGTAGTTAAGGGATAAATTAACTATCCTATAGTTTAAGTGGACATATAAGTAACATGTGACCAAGTGTTATCGAAATATGTACAGCCGTTTGGAAGTTATGAAGTAACATGTATTTCCCATAGAGTTGAATGGGACTTTAAAGGAAAACCCCGACCATGGCAAATGGGGGTGGGTAAGGGTTAAACCACCTATCCTATGTTTGTTGCTGACATATAAGTAACATGTGTGCCAAGTTTCATGTTAATATCTTTAGCCGTTTGGACATGATGCTGGAACATGAAGTAACATGTATTTCCCATAGAGTTGAATGGGACTTTAAAGAAAAACCCCGACCATGGCAAATGGGGGTGGGTAAGGGTTAAACCACCTATCCTATGTTTGTTGCTGACATATAAGTAACATGTGTGCCAAGTTTCATGTTAATATCTTTAGCCGTTTGGACATGATGCTGGAACATGAAGTAACATGTATTTCCCATAGAGTTGAATGGGACTTTAAAGAAAAACCCCGACCATGGCAAATGGGGGTGGGTAAGGGTTAAACCACCTGTCCTATGTTTGTTGCTGACATATAAGTAACATGTGTGCCAAGTTTCATGTTAATATCTTTAGCCGTTTGGACGTGATGCTGGAACATGAAGTAACATGTATTTCCCATAGAGTTGAATGGGACTTTAAAGGAAAACCCCGACCATGGCAAATGGGGGTGGGTAAGGGTTAAACCACCTATCCTATGTTTGTTGCTGACATATAAGTAACATGTGTGCCAAGTTTCATGTTAATATCTTTAGCCGTTTGGATGTGATGCTGGAACATGAAGTAACATGTATTTCCCATAGAGTTGAATGGGACTTTAAAGAATAACCCCGACTATGGCAAATGGGGGTGGGTAAGGGTTAAACCACCTATCCTATGTTTGTTGCTGACATATAAGTAACATGTGTGCCAAGTTTCATGTTAATATCTTTAGCCGTTTGGACGTGATGCTGGAACATACATACATACATACATACACACACAGACACGTTGAGTTTTATATATATAGATATATATATACATACATACATACATACATACATACACACACACATACAGTATATACACACACACACACACACACACACACACTTACTTACACACATACATATATACACACACACACACACACACACACAGTATCTGAGTACGCCTCTCACATTTTTGTAAATATTTTAACGAATAAGTTCCGAAATTAGGTTATGTGTAACAAAATGGAATGACACAGGGAAAAAGTATTGAACACGCTAACTGAAATGTATTTAATACTTTAGTACAAAATCCTTTGTTGATAATGACGCCTCCTGTATGGAGGAACTAGTCATATGCGCTGCTCAGGTGTGCTTTTGGCCCATTCTTCCACATAGTCTTCAAATCTTGAAGGTTATGTGGGCCTTATCTATGAACTCTGATCTTTAGTTCTTTCCATAGATTTTCTATTGGCTGGGCCATTCTAACAGCTTTATTTTCATTCTTTGAAATCAAGAGTTTTCTTGGCTTTGTGTTTGAGATCATTGTCTTGCTGAAATGCCCACTCTCGTTTCATCTTCCTCATCCTGGTAGATGGCAGCAGATTATTTTCAAGAATGTCTTGGTACAAT